>NC_092045.1:24174542-24454441 GCF_003086295.3 Arachis hypogaea
GTTTCTCATTGTATCTTCCACAGCATGAGTCTCTAAACCCCATGGTTGGGGGTGAGGAGCTCTGCTGTGTCTTGATGGATTAATGCAATTACTACTGTTTCTCATTCAATCATGCTTGCTTCCATTCTAAGATAATACTTGTTCTTAATCCGGATGAATGTGATGATCCGTGACAATCATCATCATTCTCAACTATGAACGCGTGCCTGACAACCACCTCCGTTCTACCTTAGATTAAGTAGTTATCTCTTGGGTTCTTTAACCGGAATCTTCGTGGTATAAGCTAGAATTGATGGCGGCATTCAAGAGAATCCGGAAGGTCTAAACCTTGTCTGTGGTATTCTGAGTAGGATTCAATGATTGAGTGACTGTGACGTGCTTCAAACTCCTGAAGGCGGGGCGTTAGTGACAGACGCAAAAGAATCACTGGATTCTATTCCGGCCTGATTGAGAACCGACAGATGAATTCCGCTATGCTGTGACAGAGCATATGCAATCGCTTTCACTGAGAGGATGGGAGGTAGCCATTGACAACGGTGAAACCCTACATACAGCTTGCCATGGAAGGAGACTTGCGTGTTTGAAGAAGAAGACAGTAGGAAAGCAGAGATTCAGAAGATGGAGCATCTCCAAACCTCAACCTATTCTCCATTACTGCAAAACAAGTAATCATTTCATGTTCTTTTGCTTTTCACAATCAATCCTGATAATTTCTGATATCCTGACTAAGATTTACAAGATAACCATAGCTTGCTTCAAGCCGACAATCTCTGTGGGATCAACCCTTGCTCACGCAAGGTATTACTTGGACGACCCAGTACACTTGCTGGTTAGTTGTGCGGGATTGCAAAAGTGTGATTGCAATTTCGTACACCATGAACCTTGTTCGCTTATTTATATTCTAACTTCCTATTTATTTGAAATTCAAAAGCTAAGCATATCTTCTATACATCCAAAGCATAAGATAACTACTTATTTAAATTCAAATCTAAGCTAATCTAAATCCTAACAATCAAATCTTATCTTTCTAGAAGAAATTAATACTAACTAATTATCTAAATCTTAAATCTTGAGTTGATTTTAGAGCTTCATGGGAGTTGAATTTGGACTTGGCATTGGGCTCCTTGGATTGAGTTGTTGATGACTGTTCCGGGGGTTACCTGAAACGTGTAGCTCGGTCGTCTCTGGAGAGGTCCGAGATAGGGGTCAGGGACCCGAGCTTGATATGTGGAGAGGTTGGTGGTTGTACCTGCAATGACACTCCGATGCTTAAGTTAGCATGGGTTCAAGCAGATATTGAGTAGAATTAGAGTATGAGTTATACCTGGGTGCTCCAGTGTATTTATAGTAGTTGGCTGTGATCTTCCCTGGATAAGATATTCTTTATCTTATCTTATCTTTTGGGAGTTTTATCCCTATCTTTGTGGAACCGCCTTTCTCTAGGCCTTTTCGGCCTTTTAGTTTTTGGGCTGCGTTCCTTTTGATGGGCCTTTTTAGCTTTGTTGTCCGAGGTCCGACCTCAGGTGTGGGCCTTGGGACGAGGTCGGACCTTTCATGGATTTTGCCGATTTGGAGGAGCTCGGTCAGGGTATGAACAGTGCCCCTGCCCGAGTTCGTCCTTTTTGAGAGGTCGAGCTCGGGCATAGTAGTTTTTCAAAATTCAAAAAATGGCCGTTTCAGCATTTATTGCATTTTACCGTTTCTTCTCGATTTTCGTTCGGGCTCTGTGAAGGCATTATTTATTTGCTCCCTTCCTTTTTCCTCATTTGTTCTGTTCTCTTCCTGTTTTTCTGAGTTTTGCCATCTCTTTTTTCGAGCGACATTTCTCCTTTCTTTTTCTTCTTCCCCGAGTCTTTTCCGCGTGTTCTTCCGGGGTTTTCTCTGCGCCGCCGTTCTGCTTTCCTTGCTTCGGAGCTCATCGTCCTCTTTCCTTCTTCCAGGTTTGTTCCCATCTCTTTTCTTGTGCACATATGCTTTCTGTTTCTTTTTTCTCTATGCCTGGGTTGCCCCGAAAAGAGGCGCCGCCATTGTTTTGTTTGTTTGTATGGGGGGACTCTTTTTTGTTCTTTGGTATTTTGCTCCGGGTTGCTGTATTTTCTTCTAAAAGATTTTTGTTTTCTTGTTTTGCTGGATGGGTTTTCGCTGTCTGCTTTTATGTGATTTTTGCTTTGCTGTTGTATTCTTCTTTGTAGGCAAGAATTTTATGTCTCGAAAGGTTCTTCAAGCGATGTCGACCAAGATTCCAAGTGGTCTTGGTTGGGTAGATCCTGTTCCTCTAAGAGTCCCTTCTGTGGTAGATTCTGAGTATTTAGCTAGGTTTCGTAGGCAATGTAGCATATGTGAAGATAGAGAGTCTGAGAGGGATTATGAATTAGTAGCCCCGGATTCCGAGGAGAGAGTTTGCTTCCCGCCCTTAGATAGTTCCGAGAAGCTCTTCTTTTACGCTTATGATTGTTTTTTCTCTAAATTGAGTGTCCGACTTCCTTTTACCGACCTAGAGTCCGAGGTGTTGTGGTCTTGTAACCTTGCCCCTACGCAGCTCCATCCAAATTCTTGGGCGTTTTTGAAGCTGTTCCAACTTTTGTGTCAATTTTTGGGTGTCTCTCCCTCTATTTCTCTTTTTTCCTATTTGTTTGTGTTGACGAAGCCGGGGTCGGGCGGAGGGAAGGTGTCTTGGGTCTCTTTTAGGGCTAACCAGGGGAGGAAGTTCTGTACCCTGTATGATGAGTCTTTTCACGATTTTAAGAACTTTTATTTCAAGGTCCGGGCTGTTGGAGATGTCCGACCTTTCTTTCTAGATGAGAGTGGGGAGCCTTCTTTTCCTCTTTGTTGGCAGGAGAATATAGTGTCTGCTAAGTATACTTTTGAGAGTCTAGATGAGGTGGAGCAGGCTTTTGTGGGTGTGGTGAGCAGTTTATGGGGTCGGGCACCTCACTTGGACACGAAGAAAATGTTGGGAGATCCAAGCCTTCTCCGTTCCGAGTTAGGTAGTTCCCGACCTCTTTGAGATTTATCCTTTTTAGTATTTGGGTTTTGCTTGTTTCGGTGGAATTTCTGTTGTGGTGATCTCTTTTTTTTTCTTTTTTATTTCTGCAGAGATGTCTTCTCAGGCGGATTCCATGAAGTTTCTTCGTCGGACGAAGAAGTCGGTGGCTGCTCGAAATCTCGAGGCCGGGGATGCTTCTGCCCGATCTTCTCCGCAGAAGACTACTGTGGGTGTTCAGACTCGGTCGAAGACTATTCCGACTCCCCAGTTCCGAGCTATAGGTCAGGATCCTCCGACCTCTGGGCCTGCTACCTCTTCTCCTCCTCCGTTCTCGGGTCCTCCTCCCAAGAAGCAGAAGACCTCTCAAGAGCTTGCCGGTTTCAATGATAAGGACTTTGACGCTCTTGGTTGGATTGAGCAGCATATTCTCCCTCAGACCTTTATTTCCACTGATGATGTTTCTATGGAGCATCATTTTCAGTATATGGCGCGGAGCTGTGTCCGGATGGCTAGTCTTCATGCCGCTATTGCCCGGGAGTTCAAGAAATCCCCCCTTGGGGCGACCAGCTCCCGACTTGAGAGGACTCAGTCCGAGCTTGATAGGATTAGTCAAATGAAGGCTGCTAGGATTACTGAGCTGGAGGCCTCTTTGGAGAAAGAGAAAACTAAAGCTACCGCGGCTGTGGCGGCAGCGAAGACATCTGAGGAGATGGCGAAGGCGGCTACAGAGAATTATACTCGGCTATATACCGAGCTTGTGGAGACAAAGGAGGAGTTGCAATCTGCACAGGACAAGTTTTACGAGCTGGAAGGTCATGTGGCCAAGGGTATGGATGCCATGTTTGAGAATTTGAAGGCTCAGGTCCGGGTTCTTGCTCCTGACCTGGATCTGAGCTTATTCAGTACGGACAACGTTGTTGTGGAGGGGAAGATTGTTCCTGCTCCTTCCGAGGATGAGGTTCCGATGTCCGACCCCAAAGCTCCGGCTGAGAACCCGACTTCACCTTTGGTCGGGGATAGATCTGGTCGGGATGATGTTGCCGTTGATGCAGTCCCGATATCTATGTTTCCTCCGCAGCCTGCTGTTGATGTGGAGTCTGGAAAGGACCTTGATCCTCTGTAATCTTTTTAGTGGTTTGCCCGGCCTGTGGGTTTTTTGTTGGATGGTTTCTGTGAACGCTTTTGGACACCTTTTGCTTTATTTAGCTACTTGTGGTGACTTTATTATGCGGTGTTTTTGTTCGCGTTTTGACCTTTTGTTTCCGCTTTTGTGCTTTTTAGTTGTTTTCGGATAACAACTTTTTAGCTAGCGTTTTGACCTTTTGTTTCCGCTTTTGTGCTTTTTAGTTGTTTTCGGATAACAACTTTTTAGCTAGCGTTTTGACCTTTTGTTTCCGCTTTTATGCTTTTTAGTTGTTTTCGGATAACAACTTTTTAGCTAGCGTTTTGACCTTTTGTTTCCGCTTTTGTGCTTTTTAGTTGTTTTCGGATAACAACTTTTTAGCTAGCGTTTTGACCTTTTGTTTCCGCTTTTGTGCTTTTTAGTTGTTTTCGGATAACAACTTTTTAGCTAGCGTTTTGAAACTTCCTGTGATTTCGTTCTTTCGCTTGTACTTTTTAGTTGCTTTTGTAAAGCAACTTTTTAGTAAGCGTTTTTCGAAATCTTGGTTCTCGCCGTTTTAAGGCTTCTTTCTTGGGTCCGAGTTTTTCTCGGACCTCGGGTGCTTGAGTACCTCGTTTTCGTTGGGTCTGACTTTGTCGTTGGTCGGTCCTTTTAAGTTATTTTTGTAATCTCTTTTTATTTGGCTTTTTGAGCCTTTTCAGAGTTACTTTATAACTTCTCACATTAATTTGAACCTCGTCGCTTTATCTTTGCCGACCTTGTGTGGCCTTTTGGCAAATGATTTTTCGCGTTTTGCCGAGCATAAATTAATGCGCCTTGGCGGGGTACTTTTCTAGGATTTGTTTCATCATGAGGAAAAAATAGAAAATTTTGATTAGTATTAAAAGAGGGAATATTTACAGAATGTTTACCCTTGACTAGGTCGGGTGTCTTACTTAACCGGGTGTCTCATTAAAAAACCCTTGTAGGGAAAAAGAGTACACCTTGGGTTAAGTTTTTTCTAGCTGTAGTACCGTCTTAGATTACAGGCGTGCCAGGCCCTGGGCAGCTCATTGCCTTCTAGGTCGGATACTTTGTAATAGCCCGTCCCTAAGACTTCTGTTACCTTGTAGGGCCCTTTCCAATTCGCGGCTAGCTTTCCTTCTCCCGACTTTTGTGTTCCGATGTCATTTCGAATTAGAATCAGGTCGTGAATGGAGAAACTTCGCTTTATTACCTTTTGATTGTATCTGAGGGCCGTTCGCCGTTTTAAGGCTTCTTCTCGGATTCGGGCTCTTTCTCGGACCTCGGGGAGGAGGTCGAGTTCTTCCCTTTGTGCCTGTGGGTTGCCTCCTTCGTTGTAGAAGATGACTCTGGGCAACCCTTCATCTATTTCGATAGGAATCATTGCCTCCATCCCGTAAGCTAGTCGGAATGGGGATTCTCCCGTTGTAGAGTGTGGGGTTGTCCGATATGCCCATAGTACCTGGGGGAGTTCCTCGGCCCATGCCCCTTTGGCCTCCTGGAGTCTTCGTTTTAACCCGGCCAAGATGACTTTATTTGCAGCTTCTGCTTGTCCATTGGCTTGTGGGTGTTCGACTGATGTGAATTGCTGTTTGATTTTTAGTTCGGCCACCAAGTTCTGAAAACTTGTGTCCGTGAACTGTGTTCCATTGTCTGTTGTGATGGAGTAGGGGACTCCGAACCTTGTGACAATGTTTTTGTATAGGAATTTGCGGCTTTTCTGAGCCGTAATGGTGGCTAAGGGCTCAGCTTCGATCCACTTTGTAAAGTAGTCGACCCCTACTATGAGGTATTTGACTTGCCCCGGTCCTTGTGGGAACGGGCCAAGTAGGTCAAGTCCCCATTTTGCGAAGGGCCATGGTGCGGTGATGCTGATAAGGTCTTCTGGTGGTGCCTTGTGGAAATTGGCGTGTTTTTGGCAGGGGGGGCATATTTTCACGAATTCCGTTGCGTCTTTCTGCAAGGTCGGCCAGTAGAAGTCGGCTCGGACTACCTTTTTAGATAATGCCCGAGCTCCGAGATGGTTCCCACACATGCCTCCGTGGACTTCTTCGAGGACGTTCTTTGTTTCTGAGGTCGGGACGCACCGAAGGAGGGGATTTGTGAATCCTCTTCTGTATAATACGCCGTGAATTAGTGTATAATTTTGGGCATCTTTCGTGAGCCTTTTAGCTTCCTTTCTTTCGGCGGGAAGAGTTCCCGACTTCAGGTAGCTGAGTATGGGGGTCATCCATCCTTGCTGTTGGTTGGATATATTCAGCGTTTCTTCCTCTCTTAGCACGGAGGGGGATTGTAAAGTTTCCTGGAGGAGACTTCTGTTGTTGCCTCCGGGCTTGGTGCTGGCGAGCTTTGAGAGGGCGTCTGCCCGGGCGTTTTGTTCCCGAGGTATATGCTGGATTTGTATTTCTGAAAAGTGGCGTAATTGTTCCTGTGTTTGATCCAGGTATTTTTTCATAGTTGGGTCTTTGGCCTGGTAGCTTCCATTTACTTGAGATGTGACGACCTGGGAGTCGCTGAAGATCGTGATTCTCTGGGCTCCGACCTCTTCGGCTAGCTTTAGACCTGCTAGTAGGGCCTCGTATTCGGCTTGGTTGTTCGAGGCCTGGAACTCGAATTTTAGGGATAGTTCTATCCGTGTTCCTTGGTCGCTTTCGAGTATAACCCCGGCTCCGCTTCCTGTTTTGTTTGAGGACCCGTCGACATACAGATTCCATGAGAGTGGGGTTCCAGGGGTCTCAGTATATTCTGCGATGAAGTCGGCTAGGTACTGAGATTTTATGGCAGTCCGGGCTTCATAGTGGAGGTCGAACTCGGACAGTTCCACCGCCCATTGTAGTATTCGTCCTGCCAGGTCTGTTTTTTGCAGGATGTGTCTCATGGGTTGGTTTGTCCGGACTTTGATGGTGTGGGCTTGAAAGTAGGGACGGAGCCTTCGAGCTGTGAATATTAGGGCGTAGGCGAATTTTTCTATTTTCTGATAGTTTAATTCGGCCCCTTGCAGTGCCTTGCTCACAAAGTATACGGGGTGTTGTCCTTGGTCATTTTCCCGTATTAATGCTGAAGTGACTGCCCGATGTCCGACCGAGAGGTATAATACGAGCTCTTCCCCTTTTAAAGGTCGGGTTAGGATTGGTGGCTGCCCGAGGAATTCCTTGAATTCTTGAAAGGCTTTTTCGCACTCCGGGGTCCATGAGAAGGATTTCCCTTTCTTTAGGAGTGAGTAGAGAGGTAGTGATTTTATCGCTGATCCTGCCAAAAATCTTGATGGGGCGGCCAGCCTTCCATTCAGCTGTTGTACTTCTTTGACACAGGTCGGGCTTTTCATATTGAGTATCGCTTGGCATTTGTCCGGGTTTGCTTCGATGCCCCTTTGAGTCAACATGAAGCCTAAGAATTTTCCGGCTTCTGCGGCGAAGGTGCACTTTGTCGGGTTGAGTCTCATGTTGTGTTTTCTGAGGGTGCCGAAGACACTGGTGAGGTCGGTCAGCAAGTTTCCGTCTTCTTGTGTCTTTACCAGCATGTCGTCGACGTACACCTCTAGTTGTAGTCCGATGTGCTCTGAGAACACTTTGTTCATTAGCCTCTGGTAGGTTGCCCCTGCATTCTTCAGCCCGAAGGGCATTACTACGTAGCAGTAGTTTGCCCTTGGGGTTATGAACGAGGTCTTTTCTTGGTCGGGTCCGTACATCGGGATTTGATTGTATCCCGAGTATGCGTCCATGAAGGAGAGATATCTATAGCCTGAGGCTGCGTCTACTAAGGCGTCGATGTTTGGTAGTGGATATGGGTCCTTGGGGCAGGCTTTGTTGAGATCCGTGTAATCGACGCACATCCTCCATTTTCCGTTGGGCTTTTTTACCAGGACCACGTTTGCGAGCCATAGGGGGTATTTTACTTCCCGAATGAACCCTGCATCTAGTAATGCTTGTACTTGTTCTTCTATTGCTTGCATGCGCTCGGGCCCGAGTTTCCGGCGTCTTTGTTGGACAGGTCTGGACCCCGGGTATACTGATAGCTTATGGCACATCAGGTCGGGGCTTATGCCTGGCATGTCGGAGGCTTTCCAGGCGAAGAGGTCGGAATTCTCTTTTAAGAGGGTTATGAGTTCCTCCTTTAGGCCTGCTTTGAGGTTTGCTCCTACGTTTGTTATTTTTTCAGGTGTGTTCCTGATTTGGATTTTTTCGGTTTCTCCCTCTGGTTGTGGCCGGAGGTCTTCTCGGGTTTGAACTCGTCCGAGTTCTATTGTATTGACCTCTTTCCCTTTTAGGCTCAGGCTTTCGTTGTAGCATCGCCGTGCTAGTTTTTGGTTGCCTTTTAGGGTAGCGATTCCCTTTGTGGTAGGGAACTTCATACAGAGGTGTGGGGTTGAGACTATAGCTGCTAGTCTGTTTAGGGTTGGTCGCCCAATGAGGGCATTGTATGCTGAAGTGACGTCGACTATAATGTAGTCGATGCTTAATGTTCTAGATTGTTCGCCTCTTCCAAAGGTAGTATGTAGCGAGATGTATCCTAAGGGATGGATCGGGGTGTCCCCTAGTCCAAATAAGTCGGTGGGATAGGCCTTTAGCTCTTTTTCTTCAAGTCCGAGTTTGTCGAAGGCTGTTTTGAACAGGATATCTGCTGAGCTTCCCTGGTCAACCAGGGTTCGATGTAGGTTGGCGTTTGCTAGGATGATGGTGATTACCATTGGATCGTCGTGCCCGGGTATTACCCCTTGAGCATCTTCTCGGGTAAACGAGATAGTAGGTAATTCGGGCAGGGGGCTGTCTTCTCGGACATGATAGACGTCTTTGAGGTGTCTTTTTCGCGAGGATCTGGATGTTCCTCCGCCTGCAAAACCTCCATTTATCATGTGAACGTGCCTTTCAGGGGTTCGCGGGGTTTGCTCAGCCCGATCTTCGTTATCTCCCCTCCTTCTCTTTTTTGTCTCTTCTCCCTTCTCTGCTATGTATCTGTCGAGTTTTCCTTCTCTGGCTAGCTTTTCTATAACATTTTTTAGGTCGTGGCAGTCGTTAGTAGAATGACCGTAGAGCTTGTGGTATTCACAGTATTCGGATCGATCTCTCCCTGCTCTCTTGTGTTTTAGAGGTCGGGGCGGTGGGATTTTTTCGGTGTGGCATACTTCTCTGTAGACGTCTACCAGGGAAACTCGGAGGGGAGTGTAGCTATGATACTTCCGTGGCTTGTCCGAGTTGGATTCTTCTTTCTTCTTCTGTTCCCGATCTCGATCTCGGAACGGGTAGGTTGATTCCTTCCTAGAAGAGTCTCTTAGCTGGGAGGTTTCCTCCATGTTGATATATTTTTCTGCCCGTTCCTGCACCTCGTATAGGGAGGTCGGGTATCGTTTGGATAGGGATTGGCTAAACGGTCCCTCTTTTAGGCCGTTTGCTAGTCCCATGATGGCTGCTTCAGTGGGCAAGTGTTGTATGTCCAGGCAGGCTTTGTTGAATCGCTCCATGTACTCTCGGAGAGTTTCTTGGTTACCTTGTTTGATCCCGAGTAGACTGGGGGCATGTTTTGCCTTGTCCTTTTGAATGGAGAATCTTGTTAGGAATTTTTTGGTTAGGTCTTCGAAGCTGGTGATTGATCTAGGTGGCAGGTTGTCGAACCACTTCATGGCTGATTTGGTGAGAGTGGTGGGGAAGGCTTTGCACCGAATCGCGTCGGAGGCGTCGACTAGGTACATTCTGCTTCTGAAGTTGCTGAGGTGGTGACTTGGGTCGGTGGTGCCGTCGTAGAGATCCATATCGGGTGGTTTAAAGTTTCGCGGTACCTTCTCCTTCATGATCTCTTGCGTGAAGGGATCATGGTTGCCTTCGGGGGTGGGGCCGCGGTCTGACCGATCTTTCAGGTTGGCCTCTATTTTCCGCAGTTTTTCTTCTAATTCTCTGTGCTTGCGAGCTTCCCTTCTCAGATCTTGTTCAGTTTCTTTTTGCTTCTTTATGTCCTCTTCGAGTTGTTTTAGTCGGTTTTGTTGTGCCCGGACTGCTTCTAGAATTTCCGAGCTCTTTTCTTTTTCGGGATTTCGTGGATCTTTGTTTGGGAGTGACGTCTTTGGGCGATTCTGTTTGTTTCCTCCTGGAGTGCGTGGTGATAGAGGGCTGTCCGGTCGTTCTCCGGTGTCAACTTCCTCCTCTTGTTCTGATGCCGCGCGGTCATTGTTGGAGGGGTCGTCCGCCATGGTAGAGGGATGACTTCCAAGTCCCCGGCAACGGCGCCAATGTTCCGGGGGTTACCTGAAACGTGTAGCTCGGTCGTCTCTGGAGAGGTCCGAGATAGGGGTCAGGGACCCGAGCTTGATATGTGGAGAGGTTGGTGGTTGTACCTGCAATGACACTCCGATGCTTAAGTTAGCATGGGTTCAAGCAGATATTGAGTAGAATTAGAGTATGAGTTATACCTGGGTGCTCCAGTGTATTTATAGTAGTTGGCTGTGATCTTCCCTGGATAAGATATTCTTTATCTTATCTTATCTTTTGGGAGTTTTATCCCTATCTTTGTGGAACCGCCTTTCTCTAGGCCTTTTCGGCCTTTTAGTTTTTGGGCTGCGTTCCTTTTGATGGGCCTTTTTAGCTTTGTTGTCCGAGGTCCGACCTCAGGTGTGGGCCTTGGGACGAGGTCGGACCTTTCATGGATTTTGCCGATTTGGAGGAGCTCGGTCAGGGTATGAACAATGACAAAATTGATAATTTGGGATGAAGATCCTATGGTAAATAGGTTCTACAACGAAGATCTTGACAAAACCATGCATGACATATTGAGATTTAATAACACAGATAGCTCGAAATAGCTGTTTGGAGGTAAGATAGGTATTTTGGGGGGGTGATTTTTATCAAATACTTCCGGTGATTCTGAAAGGGACTAGACTATAAACTTATCGTACATTTAGGATAGCTACAAGCTTTTGACACTTTCAACAAACATGCGCTTAAAATCAAGTTAGTCCAGCATAGGGTCATCTGAGTATAAGAAATTTGCTGATTGGGTAGTGAGTATAGGTGATGGCAGCCATGGGTCAGTAGTGAAAAGGTTGTAATTCCTGATGACATATTGGTTACCGATTGGGAAGACACAATCGAAGTGATGTATAAGATAACTTATCCCTAAATCCTTTTGGGAAAAAATACTGACCAATAGATTGAAGATTAAGCTATCATTGCACTAACACTACAGTTAGTTGATGAAATCAACAACCACATGATAAGTTTAAACCCAGTTGAAGTGCAAACATATTTTAGCTCTGATAAGCCATGCTCCACAGAGTCTAACAATGATTTATCGGCTTCAATACACACTCCTGAATTCCTAAATACATTCATATGCTTAGGTTTCCCTATGCTTAGGTTTCCCTATCCTTGCTGCGTTGTACGCTGAGCTGGCCTTCTTCATGGGATGTGGCACACCAGCTTTCCCATGTGGCACCCTATGCTTTGCTTCTTCATGGGCGTGACATGCCCTGGTCTAGGCGTTACACGCCTTGATTGGTTTTGGCTCCAGGGCATGGCACGCCCTCCCAAGCATTGCATGCCCCTGCTTGCCCCTCCAGGGCATGGCATGCCCATGCCTCTACTCTCTTACATGGCATTGCATGGCTTGGATCCTCATGTGCTTGGCTCTTGGTTTTGCATGCAATGCTTGCCCTTTGATCATCCTATCTTTGCTACTTGATTTTCATTTCTTTAATCCTATATTTCCTTAAAAATACTTTGAAAACACTTAGTAGAAAATGATATTAAAAAGCAATGAGATTAGGAGAAGATTATGTAATTAAACCTACGAAAATAAGAGGAAAATATAAGAAAAACATAATATAAACTACTGAAGATGTGAACTGGTGCACGAAATTGTGATCTCAATGGTGCCAACAACTTGGTATGCACAATTGTAATCTCAACTCTTTTTCACAACTTCGCACAATTAACCAGCAAGTGCACTAGGTCGTCCAAGTAAAATACCTTACGTGAGTAAGGGTCGATCCCACGGAGATTGTCGGCTTGAAGCAAGCTATGGTCATCTTGCAAATCTCAGTCAGGCGGATTCAAATGGTTATAGAGTTTTGATAATTAAAATATAAATAAACATAAAATAAAGATAGAGATACTTATGTAATTCATTGGTGGGAATTTCAGATAAGCGTATGGAGATGTGTTATTCCTTCTGAATCTCTGCTTTCCTATTGCCCTTCATCCAGTCCTTCATACTCCTTTCCATGGCAAGCTGTATGTTGGGTGTCACCGTTGTCAATGGCTACTTCATGTCCTCTCAGTGAAAATGGTCCTCTACAATTTCCGTACGGCTAATCAACTGTCAGATTTCTCGTCTCGGATGAAAAATACCATGCACATATATCGTATGGCTAATCAGCTGTTGGTTCTCGATCGTGTAGGAATAGGATTTACTATCCTTTTGTGTCTGTTACTATGCCCTACAGTCGCGAGTTTGAAGCTCATCACAGTCAGCCTTTCCCAGATCCTACTCAGAATACCACAGACAAGGTTTAGACTTTCCGGATCTCAGGAATGCTGCCAATAGATTCTAGCCTAAACCACGAAGATTATAATCTCAGATTTAGATGCACCATTGTCGGAGGGGAGTTCATGTGAATCTTTGATTAGAAACCCAAGAGATATACATTCAAGCTTGTTTTCATGTAGAATGGAAGTGGTTATCAATCACGCGTTCGTAAGTGAGAATGGTGATGAGTGTCACATAATCATCACATTCACCATGTTCTTGTGTGTGAATGAATATCTTAGAATAAGAATAAGCATGAATTGAATAGAAGACAGTAGTAATTGCATTAATACTCGAGGAACAGCAGAGCTCCACACCTTAATCTATGGTGTAAAAACTCCACCGTTGAAAATACATAAGTGATGAAGGTCCAGGCATGGCCGTGAGACCATGCCTCCCTAATAACATGAAACAATCAAAAAAGGGTTCAAAGACTTGATCCCAAGATCAAGAATGATAAAAAAGATGAAAATATAATAGTAAAAAGTCCTATTTATAATGAACTAGTAACCTAGGGTTTATAGAAATACGTAAATGATGCAAAAATCCACTTCTGGGGCCCACTTGGTGTGTGCTTGGGCTGAGCATTGAAGCTTTCACGTGTAGAGACTTCTCTTGGAGTTAAACGCCAGTTTGTAGCCCGTTTTGGGCGTTTAACTCTAGCTTGTAACTTGTTTCTGGCGTTTAACGCCAGAATAGAGCAGAAAGCTGGCGTTGAACGCCAGTTTGCATCATCTAACCTCAAGAAAACTATGAACTATTATATATAGCTGGAAAGCCCTAGATGTCTACTTTCCAACGCAATTGAGTGCGTGCCATTTGAACTCCTGTATCTCCAAAAATTTTATTTCCAATGCAGGGAGGTCAGAATCCAACAACATCTACAGTCCTTCTTCAGCCTTTGAATCAGATTTTTGCTCAGGTCCCTCAATTTCAGCCAGAAAATACCTGAAATCACAGAAAAATACACATACTCATAGTAAAGTCCAGAAATGTGAATTTTTCTTAAAAACTAATAAAAATATACTAAAAAGTAGCTAGATCCTACTAAAAACTATGTAAAAACAATGTCAAAAAGCGTATAAAATATCCGCTCATCACAACACCAAACTTAAATTGTTGCTTGTCCCCAAGCAACTGAAAATCAAATAGGATAAAAAGAAGAGAACATACAATGAATCTCACAATATCAATGAAACTTAGTCCCAATTAGATGAGCGGGGCTAGTAACTTTTTGCTTCTGAACAGTTTTGGCATCTCACTTTATCCCTTGAAATTCAAAATGATTGGCAGCTATAGGAACTCAGAATTTTAGATGGTGTTATTGATTCTCTTAGTTCAGTATGTTGATTCTTGAACACAGCTACTTTATGAGTCTTGACCGTGGCCCTAAGCACTTTGTTTTCTAGTATTACCACCGGATACATAAATGTCACAGACGCATAACTGGGTGAACCTTTTCAGATTGTGACTCAGCTTTGCTAAAGTCCCCAGTTAGAGGTGTCCAGAGTTCTTAAGCACACTCTTTTGCTTTGGATCACGACTTTAACCACTCAGTCTCAAGCTTTTCACTTGGACCTTCATGACACAAGCACATGGTTAGGGACAGCTTGATTTAGCCGCTTAGGCCTGGATTTTATTTCCTTGGGACCTCCTATCCATTAATGCTCAAAGCCTTGGATCCTTTTTACCCTTGTCTTTTGGTTTAAAGGGCTATTGGCTTTTTCGTTTTCTTCTTCTTTTCTTTTTCGCCATTTTTCTCTCTTTTTTTCACTACTTTTTCTTGCTTCAAGAATCAATTTCATGATTTTTCATATTATCAATAACATGTCTCTTTGTTCATCATTCTTTCAAGAGCCAACAATTTTGACATTCATAAACAACAAGATAAAAAATATGCACTGTTCAAGCATTCATTCAGAAAACAAAAAGTATTGCCACCACATCAAAGTAATTAAACTAATTTCAAGATAAAAATTAAAATCCAAGTACTTCTTATTCTTTTGTAATTAAGAACATTTTTCATTCAAGAGAGGTAAAGGATTCATGGAGTTATTCATAGCCTTAAGACATAGATACTAGACACTAATGATCATGTAGTAAAGACACAAACCTAGATATACTATAAAGAATAAAAATCGAGAAACAGAAAAATAAGAATAAGGAAATTAAAGAATGGATCCACCTTAGTGATGGCGGCTAGTTCTTCCTCTTGAAGATCCAATGGAACGCCTAAGCTCCTCTATGTCTCTTCTTTGCCTTTGTTGCTCCTCCCTCATAGCTCTTTGATCTTCTCTAATCTCATGGAGAATGATGGAGTACTCTTGGTGTTCCACCCTTAGTTGGTCCATGTTGTAACTCAAGCCTTCGAAAGAGGTGTTGAGTTGCTCCCAATAGTTTTGTGGCAGAAAATGAATCCCTTGAGGCATCTTAGGGATTTCATGAGGAATTTTCTCATGCTCTTGTTGAGGTCCATGAGTGGGCTCTCTTATTTGTTCCATCCTCTTTTTAGTGATGGGCTTGTCTTCTTCAATGAGGGTGTCTTCCTCTAGGACAATTCCAGCTGAATTGCATAAGGATCACCTTTTTCTTAGCCACAACTTCATAGAAGTGGTCTTAATAGACCTTTGAGATGAATCTCTCCAACTCCCATGACTCAGAGGTGGAAACTTTTGCCTTCCCTTTCCTCTTTCTAGAGGTTTTTCCGGCCTTAGGTGCCATAAATGATTATGGAAAAACAAAAAGCAATGCTTTTACCACACCAAACTTAAAAAGTTTGTTCGTCCTCAAGCAAAAGAAGAAATATAGAAGGGGGAGAAGAAGAAAATGGAGGAGATGGAAGGAGATAGAGGTTTGGCCAAGGGTGTAAAAGAGTGTTTGTGATGTGTGAAAATGAAGGAGTGAAGAGGGATATTTATAGGGAAAGAGATGTAGAGTGGTCGAATAGAATTGGGTGGATTTGGGAGGGAAAAGTGTTTGAATTTGAAAGTGAGGTAGGTGGGGTTTTTTGGGAAAGAGATATGGAGGTTATTGGTGAAGAGAATATAGGGAAGAGGATAGGATTTGATTGGTGAGTAGTGTTTTGGGTAGAATGTTTATAGAGATGTGTGAGGGAGAGAGAGAGATAGATGGGGTAGGTGAGGATCCTGTGGGGTCCACAGATCCTGAGGGGTCAAGAATTTCTCATTCCTGCTCCAATTAGGTGTGTAAACGCCCTTAGTGTGCAATCCTGGCGTTTAACGCCATACTACTACTTGTTTCTGGCGTTAAACGCCATCTTGTATTCCTTTCCTGGCATTAAATACCAAGCTGCAACCTGTTTCTGGCATTTAACGCCAGCTTGTTCCTTCTTTCTGGCGTTTAACGCCAGTCCGGTGCTTCTTTCTGGCGTTTAACGCCCAGAATGGTGCCAGACTGGGCGTTAAACGCCCATTCTGCTACCTTTACTGGCGTTTAAATGCCAGTAAGTTTCTCCTCCAGGGTGTGCTATTTTTAATGCTGTTTTTTATTTTTCTTTAATTTTTGCAGTTATTTTTGTGACTCCACATGATCATCAACCTAAAAAAAGAGAAAATAACAAAGAAAAATAAAATTGGGTTGCCTCCCAATAAGCGCTTCTTTAATTTCAATAGCTTGACAGTGGGCTCTCATGGAGCTTCACAGATGTTTAGAGCATTGTTAGGGCCTCCCAACACCAAACTTAGAGTTTGAATGTGGGGGTTCAACACCAAACTTAGAGTTTGGTTGTGGCCTCTCAATACCAAACTTAGAGTTTGACCGTGGGGGCTTTGTTTGACTCTGCATTGAGAGAAGCTTTCCTTGCTTCCTCTCCATGGTTACAGAGGGAGATCCTTGAGTTTTAAACACAAGGTAGTCCTCATTCAATTGAAGGGTCAACTCTCCTCTGTCCACATCAATCACAGCTTTTGCTGTGGCTAGGAAGGGTCTTTCAAGGATGATGAATTCATCCTCATCCTTCCCAGTGTCTAGGTTTATGAAATCAGCAGGGATGTAAAGGCCTTTGACCTTTACTAGCACGTCCTCCACATGTCCATAAGCATTTTTCATGGATTTGTCTGCCATCTCTAATGAGAATTTGGCAGCCTGTACCTCAAAGATTTCCAGTTTCTCCATTACAGAGAGTGGCATTAAGTTTATGCCTGACCCCAAGTTACACAGAGCCTTCTCAAATGTCATGGTGCCTATGGTTCAAGGAATTAAGAATTTACCAGGATCCTGTTTCTTTTGAGGTAATGTCTGCCTAACCAAGTCATTCAGTTCATTGGTGAGAAAGGGGGGTTCATCCACCCAAGTCTCATTACCAAATAACTTGGCATTCAGCTTCATGATTGCTCCAAGGTACTTAGAGACTTGCTCTTCAATAATATCTTCATCCTCTTCAGAGGAGGAATAGTCATCAGAGCTCATGAATGGCAGAAGTATGTTCAATGGAATCTCTATGGTCTCTAAATGAGCCTCAGATTTCTTAGGTTCCTCAATTGGGAACTCCTTTTTGTCCAGAGGACGTCCCATGAAGTCTTTTTCACTGGGATTCACGTCCTCCTCCTCCTCTCTAGGTTCGGCCACACCAAGTAAGGTTATGGCCTTGCACTCTCTTTTTGGATTCTCTTCTGTATTGCTTGGGAGAGTACTAGGAGGAGTTTCAGTGACTCTTTTACTCAGCTAGCCCACTTGTGCCTCCAAATTTCTAATGAAGGACCTTGTTTCATTCATAAAAGTTAGAGTGGCCTTAGATAGATCCGAGACTATGTTTGCTAAGCTAGAGGGGCTCTGCTCAGAATTCTCTGTTTGTTGTTGAGAGGATGATGGAAAAGGCTTGCTATTGCTAAACCTGTTTCTTCCACCATTATTAAAGCCTTGTTGAGGCTTTTGTTGATCCTTCCATGAGAAATTTGGATGATTTCTCCATGAAGGATTATAGGTGTTTTCATAGGCTTCACCCATGTAATTCACCTCTACTATTGCAGGGTTCTCAGGATCATAAGCTTCTTCTTCAAAAGATGCTTCTTTAGTACTGTTGGATGCATTTTGCAATCCATTCAGACTTTGAGAAATTAAACTGACTTGTTGAGTTAACATTTTGTTCTGAGCTAATATGGCATTCAGAGCATCAATTTCAAGGACTCCCTTCCTCTGAGGCGTCCCATTACTCACAGGATTCCTTTAAGAAGTGTACATGAACTGATTATTTGTAACCATGTCAATGAGTTCCTGAGTTTCTGCAGGCATTTTCTTAAGGTGAATAGATCCAGCTGCAGAATGGTCCAATGACATCTTAGATAATTCAGACATACCATCATAGAATATATCCAGGATGGTCCATTCTGAAAGCATATCAGATGGACACTTTTTAGTCAGTTGATTGTATCTCTCCCAAGCTTCATAGAGGGATTCACCTTCTTTCTGCCTGAAGTTTTGAACATCCACTCTAAGCTTGCTCAGCTTTTGAGGAAGAAAGAACTTGGGTAAGAAAGTCGTGACCAGCTTATCCCAAGAGTTTAGGCTATCTCTAGGTTGAGAGTCCAACCATGTTCTAGCTCTGTCTCTTACAGCAAAAGGGAAAAGCATAAGCTTATAGACCTCAGGATCAACTCCATTGGTCTTAACAGTATCACAGATCTGTAAGAATTCAGTTAAGAACTGAAAAGGATCTTCTGATGAAAGTCCATGAAACTTGCAATTCTGTTGTATCAGAGAAACTAATTGAGGCTTTAGCTCAAAGTTGTTTGCTCCAATGGCAGGGATTGAGATGCTTCTTCCATGGAAGTTGGAATTTGGTGCAGTGAAGTCACCAAGCATCTTTCTTGCACCTCTACCATTATTATTGGGTTCTGCCATCTCTACTTCTTTTTCAAAAATTTCAGTAAAGTCCTCTTCAGAGTGTTGTGTTTTAGCTTCTCTTAGCTTCCTCTTTAGAATCCTTTCAGGTTCTGGATCAGCTTCAACAAGAATGTTCTTATCCTTGCTCCTACTCATGTGAAAAAGAAGAGAACATAAAAGAAGAGAAATCCTCTATGTCACAGTATAGAGATTCTTTTATGTGAGTAGAAGAAGATAAGAATAGGAGAAGGAGAAGAGAAAAATTCGAACACAGAGAGGAAGAGAGGGTTCGAATTATAAGAAGAAGAGAAGAGTGTTAATGATTAAATAAATAAATAGAAGAAGATGAGAGAGAGGGTTTTCGAAAATAATTACAAGGAAAAGGAAAATATTTTTGTTTTTATTTTAAAATTCTGTTAGAATTCGAAAATTAAAAAAAGGAATAAAATTAAAAGTTAAAACAATTAGTTAAATAAAAAGATTTTTGAAAAAGAAGAAGGTAATTTTTGAAAATTAGAGAGAGAAAACTAGTTAGGTGGTTTTGAAAAAGATAAGAAATAGTAAAACAAACAAAAAGTCAATTAGTTAATTGAAAAAGATTTGAAAATCAATTTTGAAAAGATAAGAAGTTAGAAAAGATTTTGAATTTGATTTTGAAAAAGATATGATTTGAAAAAGATATGTTTGAAAAGATATGATTAAAAAGATATGATTGAAAAAGATTTGAAAAAGAAATAAAAAAAATTGATTTTGAAAATTGAAGTTGATGACTTGACTAACAAGAAACTAAAAGATATGATTCTAGATTTAAAGATTGAACATTTCTTAACAAGAAAGTAACAAACTTGAAATTTTTGAATCAAAACATTAATTGTTAGTAATGATTTCAAAAATAAAAGATAAAATTAAGAAAAAGATTTTTGAAAATTAATTTTAAAGAATTTTTGAAAATAAAAAAGAAAAAAGAAAAGATTTGATTTTGAAAAAGATTTTGAAAAGATAAATTTTTGAAATTGAAATCTTGACTTGACTAACAAGAAACAACTTATTTTAAAAATTTTTGACTAAGTCAACCTAAAGATTTCGAAATTTATGATTGAAATAAGGAAAAGATATTTTTTATTTTTAAATTTTTAATGAGGAGAGAGAAAAACCACAAAATGACTCAACACATAAAAACTTTGGATTAAAACAAATGATGCATGCAAGAACACTATAAATGTCAAGATGAACACCAAGAACACTTTGAAGATCATGATAAACATCAAGAACTTATTTTTGAAAAATTTTCAAGCAAAGAAAAACATGCAAGACACCAAACTTAGAAATTTTTAATCTTTAGACTCTAAGAATTCAAAAATGCATATAAAAGACAACAAAAGACACAAAATAAGAAAATATGAAGATCAAACAAGAAGACTTGTCAAGAACAACTTGAAGATCATGAAGAATGCAATGCATGAATTTTTTGAAAAATGCACAAATTTTAAAAACATGCAATTGACACCAAACTTAAAAATTGATACTAGACTCAAACAAGTAATACAAAATTTTTGGTTTTTATGATTTTATAAATTTTTTTTGGATTTATTGAAAATTATTTTTAGAAAAATGAAAAAGAAGAAAAATTTTGAAAGATTTTTGAAAACTTTTTGAAAATAAAATAATGGTTAAAACAAGAAGAAAATTACCTAATCTGAGCAACAAAGATGAACCGTCAGTTGTCCAAACTCGAACAATCCCCGACAACGGCGCCAAAAACTTGGTGCATGAAATTGTGATCTCAATGGCGCCAACAACTTCGTACGCACTATTGTAATCTCAACTCTTTTTCACAACTTTCCACAACTAACCAGCAAGTGTACTGGGTCGTCCAAGTAATAAACCTTACGTGAGTAAGGGTCGATTCCACGGAGATTGTCGGCTTGAAGCAAGCTATGGTCATCTTGTAAATCTTAGTCAAGCGGATTCAAATGGTTATAGAGTTTTGATAATTAAAATATAAATAAACATAAAATAAAGATAGAGATACTTATGTAATTCATTGGTGGGAATTTCAGATAAGCGTATGGAGATGCATTGTTCCTTCTGAATCTCTGCTTTCCTATTGCCCTTCATCCAGTCCTTCATACTCCTTTCCATGGCAAGCCGTATGTTGGGTGTCACCGTTGTCAATGGCTACTTCCCGTCCTCTCAGTGAAAATGGTCCTCTACGGTTTCTGTACGGCTAATCAACTGTCGGATTTCTCGTATTGGATGAAAAATACAATGCACAGATATCATATGGCTAATCAATTGTTGGTTCTCGATCGTGTAGGAAAAGGATTTACTATCCTTTTGCGTCTATCACTATGCCCTACAGTCGTGAGTTTGAAGCTCGTCACAGTCATCTCTTCCCCGATCTTACTCGGAATACCACAGACAAGGTTTAGACTTTTCGGATCCCAAGAATGCTGCCAATGGATTCTAGCCTATACCATGAAGATTCTAATCTCAGATTCAGATGCCCTGATGAGCGGATAATTTATACGCTTTTTGGCATTATTTTTAGGTAGTTTTTAGTATGATCTAGTTACTTTTAGGGATGTTTTCATTAGCTTTTATGCTAAATTCACATTTCTGGACTTTACTATGAGTTTGTGTGTTTTTCTATGATTTCAGGTATTTTCTGGCTGAAATTGAGGGACCTGAGCAAAACTCTGAGAAAAGGCTGACAAAGGACTGCTGATGCTGTTGGATTCTGACCTCCCTGCACTCAAAATGGATTTTCTGGAGCTACAGAACTCCAAATGGCGCGCTCTCAACGGCGTTGGAAAGTAGACATCCAGAGCTTTCCAGCAATATATAATAGTTTATACTTTATTCGTAATTAGATGACATAAACTGGCGCTCAACACCAGTTCCATGTTGCTGTCTGGAGTCAAACGCCAGAAACACGTCACGAACCGGAGTTAAACGCCCAAAACACGTTACGACTTGGCGTTCAACTCCAAAAGAAGCCTCAGCTCGTGGATTTATCAAGCTCAGCCCAAACATACACCAAGTTGGCCCTGGAAGTGGATTTATGCATCAATTACTTACTCCTGTAAACCCTAGTAGCTAGTCTAGTATAAATAGGATAGTTTACTATTGTATTAGACATCTGGGGATTGTATTATTCAATCTTGGGACGTTTAGTTCTCAGATCAGGGGGGATGGCCATTCGGCCATGCCTGAACCTTTCACTTATGTATTTTCAACGGTGGAGTTTCTACACACCATAGATTAAGGGTGTGGAGCTCTACTGTACCTTAAGTTTCAATGCAATTACTATTATTTTCTATCCAATTCGATTTATTCCTGTTCTAAGATATTCGTTGCACTTCAACTTGATGAATGTGATGATCTATGACACTCATAATCATTCTCACCTATGAATGCGCGTGACTGACAACCACTTCCGTTCTACCTTAGACCGGGCGCATATCTCTTGGATTCCTTAATCAGAATCTTTGTGGTATAAGCTAGAATTGATGGCGGCATTCATGGAATCCGGAAAGTCTAACCTTGTCTGTGGTATTCCGAGTAGGATTCCGGGATTGAATGACTGTGACGAGCTTTAAACTCCTGAAGGCTGGGCGTTAGTGACAGATGCAAAAGAATCACTGGATTCTACTCCAACCTGATTGAGAACCGATAGATGATTAGCCGTGCTGTGACAGAGCATTTGGACCTTTTTCACTGAGAGGATGGGATGTAGCCATTGACAACGGTGATGCCCTACATACAGCTTGCCATGGAAATGAGTAAGAATGATTGGTTGAATGTAATAAGAAAGTAGAGATTCAGAAGGAACACAGCACCTCCATGCACCTATATGAAATTCCCACCATTGGATTACATGAGTAACTTTATCTTTATTTTATGTTTATTTACAATTATTTGATTTTCGAAATTCCATAATCAATTATTATCCGCCTGACTGAGATTTACAAGATGACCATAGCTTGCTTCATACCAACAATCTCCGTGGGATCGACCCTTACTCACGTAAGGTATTACTTGGACGACCCAGTGCACTTGCTGGTTAGTTGTGCGGAGTTGTGACTAAGTATAATTCACGTGTGAGAGCTACCAAACTATTGGAGCCATTGTTGATGATCACAATTCTGTGCACCATGCCCCATTGTCAGAGGGGAGTCGATGTGAATCATTGATTAGAAACCCAAGAGATATACATTCAAGCTTGTTTTCATGTAGAACAGAAGTGGCTATCAATCACGCTTCATAAGTGAGAATGGTGATGAGTGTCACATAATCATCACATTCACCATGTTCTTGTGTGCGAATGAATATCTTAGAATAAGAATAAGCATGAATTGAATAAAAGATAGTTGTAATTGCATTAATACTTGAGGAACAGCAGAGCTCCACACCTTAATCTATGGTGTAGAAACTCCATCGTTGAAAATACATAAGCGATAAAGGTCCAAGCATGGCCGTGAGGCCATGCCTCCCTAATAACATGAAACAATCAAAAAAGGGTTCAAAGACCTGATCCCAAAATCAAGGATGATCAAAAAGATGAAAATATAATAGTAAAAAGTCTTATTTATAATGAACTAGTAACCTAGGGTTTACAGAAATAAGTAAATGATGCAGAAACCCACTTCCGGCCACTTGGTGTGTGCTTGGGCTGAGCATTGAAGCTTTCACATGTAGAGACTTCTCTTGGAGTTAAACACCAGTTTGCAGCCTGTTTTGGGCGTTTAACTTTAGCTTGTAACTTGTTTCTGGCATTTAACGCCAGAATAAGGCAGAAAGTTGGCGTTGAACACGAGTTTGCATCATCTAACCTCAGGCAAAGTATAGACAATTATATATTGCTGGAAAGCACTGGATGTCTACTTTCCAACGCAATTAAGAGCGCGCCAGTTGGGCTCATGTAGCTCCAAAAATTTTATTTTCAAGTGAGGGAGGTCAGAATCCAACAACATCTACCGTCCTTCTTCAGCCTCTGAATCAGATTTTTGCTCAGGTCCCTCAATTTCAACTAGAAAATACCTGAAATCACAGAAAAATACACATACTTGTAGTAAAGTCCAGAAATGTGAATTTTTCTTAAAAACTAATAAAAATATACTAAAAAGTAGCTAGATCCTACTAAAAACTATGTAAAAACAATGTCAAAAAGTGTATAAAATATCCACTCATCACAACACCAAACTTAAATTGTTGCTTGTCCCCAAGCAACTGAAAATCAAACAGGATAAAAAGAAGAGAACATACAATGAATCTCACAATATCAATAAAACTTAGTCCCAATTAGATGAGCGGGGCTAGTAGTTTTTTTTCTTCTAAACAGTTTTGACATCTCACTTTATCCTTTGAAATTCAGAATGATTGGCAGCTATAGGAACTTAGAATTTTAGATGGTGTTATTAATTCTCCTAGTTCAGTATGTTGATTATTGAACACAGCTACTTTATGAGTCTTGACCGTGGCCCTGAGCACTTTGTTTTCTAGTATTACCACCGGATACATAAATGTCACAGACGCATAACTGGGTGAACCTTTTCAGATTGTGACTCAGCTTTGCTAAAGTCCCCAGTTAGAGGTGTCCAGAGTTTTTAAGCACACTCTTTTGCTTTGGATCACGACTTTAACCACTCAGTCTCAAGCTTTTCACTTGGACCTTCATGACACAAGCACATGGTTAGGGACAGCTTGATTTAGCCGCTTAGGCCTAGATTTTATTTCCTTGGGCCCTCCTATCCATTAATGCTCAAAGCCTTGGATCCTTTTTACCCTTGTCTTTTGGTTTAAAGGGCTATTGGCTTTTTCTTTTTCTACTTCTTTTCTTTTTCGCCATTTTTCTCTCTTTTTTTCACTGCTTTTTCTTGCTTCAAGAATCAATTTCATGATTTTTCATATTATCAATAACATGTCTCTTTGTTCATCATTCTTTCAAGAGCCAACAATTTTAACATTCATAAACAACAAGATAAAAAATATGCACTGTTCAAGCATTCATTCAGAAAACAAAGAGTATTGCAACCACATCAAAGTAATTAAACTAATTTCAAGATACTTCTTGTTCTTTTGTAATTAAGCACATTTTTCATTCAAGAGAGGTAAAGGATTCATGGAGTTATTCATAGCCTTAAGACATAGATACTAGACACTAATGATCATGTAGTAAAGACACAAACATAGATAGACTATAAAGAATAAAAATAAAAAAACAGAAAAATAAGAATAAGAAAATTAAAGAACGGGTCCACCTTAGTGATGGCGGCTAGTTTTTCCTCTTGAAGATCCAATGGAACGCCTAAGCTCCTCTATGTCTCTTCTTTGCCTTTGTTGCTCCTCCCTCATAGCTCTTTGATCTTCTCTAATCTCATGGAGAATGATGGAGTGCTCTTGGTGTTCTACCCTTAGTTGGTCCATGTTGTAACTCAAGCCTTCCAAAGAGGTGTTGAGTTGCTCCCAATAGTTGTGTGGAGGAAAATGCATCCCTTGAGGCATCTCAGGGATTTCATGAGGAATTTCCTCATGCTCTTGTTGAGGTCCATGAGTGGGCTCTCTTCCTTTATGACAATTCCAGCTGAATTGCATAGGGATCACCTTTTTCTTGGCCACAACTTCATAGAAGTGGTCTTGATGGACCTTTGAGATGAATCTCTCCATCTCCCATGACTCGAAGGTGGAAGCTTTTGCCTTCTCTTTCCTCTTTCTAGAGGTTTCTCCAGCCTTAGGTGCCATAAATGGTTATGGAAAAACAAAAAGCAATGCTTTTACCACACCAAACTTAAAAGGTTTGCTCATCCTCGAGTAAAAGAAGAAAGAAAGAAGGGGGAGAAGAAGAAAATGGAGGAGAAGGAGTGAGATATAGGTTCAACCAAGGGTGTAGGAGAGTGTTTGTGATGTGTGAAAATGAAGGAGTGAAGAGGGGTATTCACAGGGAAAGAGATGGAGAGTGGCCAAATGGAATTGGGTGGGTTTGGGAGGGAAAAGTGTTTGAATTTGAAAGTGAGGTAGGTGGGGTTTTTTGGGAAAGAGATTTGGAGGTGATTGGTGAAGAGAATATAGGGAAGAGAATAGGATTTGATTGGTGAATGGTGTTTTGGGTAGAGTGTTTATAGAGATGTGTGAGGGAGAGAAAGAGAGATAGGTGGGGTAGGTGGGGATCCTGTGAGGTCCACAAATCCTGAGGGGTCAAGGATTTCTCATCCCTGCTCCAATTAGGCGTGTAAACGCCCTTAGTGTGCAATCCTGACATTTAACGCCAGACTGCTGCTTGTTTCTGGCGTTAAACGCCAGGTTGTATTCCTTTCCTGGCATTAAACTTCAATCTACAACCTGTTTTTGGCATTTAACGCCAACTTGTTTCTTCTTTCTGGCGTTTAACACCAGTCTGGTGCTTCTTTCTAGCATTTAACGCCCAGAATGGTGTCAGATTGGGCGTTAAACGCCCATTCTGCTACCCTTATTGGCGTTTAAATGCCAGTAAGTTTTTCCTTCAGGGTGTGCTATTTTTAATGCTGTTTTTTATTTTTCTTTAATTTTTGCAGTTATTTTTGTGACTCCACATGATCATCAACCTAAAAAAAGAGAAAATAACAGAAAAATAAAATTAGGTTGCCTCCCAAGAAGCGCTTCTTTAATGTCAATAGCTTGACAGTGGGCTCTCATGGAGCTTCATAGATGTTCAGAGCATTATTGGAGCCTCCCAACACCAAACTTAGAGTTTGACCGTAGGGGCTTTGTTTGACTCTGCATTGAGAGAAGCTTTTCTTGCTTCCTCTCCATGGTTACAGAGGGAGATCCTTGAGTTTTAAACACAAGGTAGTCCTTATTCAATTGAAAGGTCAATTCTCCTCTGTCCACATCAATAACAGCTTTTGCTGTGGCTAGGAAGGGTCTTCCAAGGATGATGAATTCATCTTCATCCTTCCCAGTGTCTAGGTTTATGGAATCAGCAGGGATGTAAAAGCCTTTGACCTTTACTAGCACATCCTCTACCTGTCCATAAGCCTTTTTCATGGATTTGTCTGCCATCTCTAATGAGAATTTGGCAGCCTGTACCTCAAAGATTTCTAGTTTCTCCATTACAGAGAGTGACATTAAGTTTATGCCTGACCCCAGGTCACACAGAGCCTTCTCAAAGGTCATGGTGCCTATGGTACAGGGAATTAAGAATTTACCAGGATCCTATTTCTTTTGAGATAATATCTGCCTAACCAAGTCATTCAGTTCATTGGTAAGCAAGGGGGATTCATCTACCCAAGTCTCATTACCAAATAACTTGGCATTTAGCTTCATGATTGCTCCAAGGTACTTAGCAACTTGCACTTTAGTAATATCTTCATCCTCTTCAGAGGAGGCATAGTCATAAGAGCTCATGAATGGCAGAAGTAGGTTTAATAGAATCTCTATGGTCTCTAGATGAGCCTTAGATTCCTTAGGTTCCCCAATTGGGAACTCCTTTTTGTCCAGAGGACGTCCCATGAGGTCTTTCTCACTGGGATTCACGCCCTCCTCCTCCTCTCTAGGTTCGGCCACACTAAGTAAGGTTATGGCCTTGCACTCTCTTTTTGGATTCTCTTCTGTATTACTTGGGAGAGTACTAGGAAGAGTTTCAGTGACTCTTTACTCAGCTGGCCCACTTGTGCCTCCAAATTTCTAATGGAGGACCTTGTTTTATTCATGAAACTTAGAGTGGCCTTAGATAGATCAGAGACTATATTTGCTAAGCTAGAGGGGATCTACTCAGAATTCTCTGTCTGTTGCTGAGAGGATGATGGAAAAGGCTTGCTATTACTAAACCTGTTTCTTCCACCATTATTAAAGTCTTGTTGAGGCTTTTGTTGATCCTTCCATGAGAAATTTGGATGATTTCTCCATGAAAGATTATAGGTGTTTCCATAGGCTTCACCAACGTAATTCACCTCTGCCATTGCAGGGTTCTCAGGATCATAAGCTTCTTCTTCAGAATATGCTTCTTTAGTACTGTTGGATGCATTTTACAATCCATTCAGACTCTGAGAAATCAAACTGACTTGTTGAGTCAACATTTTATCCTGAGTCAATATGGCATTCAGAGCATCAATTTCAAGGACTCCCTTCCTCTGAGGCATCTCATTGCTCACAGTATTCCTTTAAGAAGTGTACATGAACTGAGCATTTTCTTCAGGTGAATAGATCCACCTGCAGAATGGTCCAATGACATCTTAGACAATTCAAATAGACCATCATAGAATATAACCAGGATGGTCCATTCTGAAAGCATGTTAGATGGATACTTTTTGGTCAATTGCTTGTATCTCTCCCAAGCTTCATAGAGGGATTCACCTTCTTTCTCCCTGAAGGTTTGAACATCCACTCTAAGCTTCCTTAGCTTTTGAGGAGGAAAGAACTTGGCTAAGAAAGCCGTGACCAGCTTATCCTAAGAGTTTAGGCTATCTCTAGGTTGAGAGTCCAACCATGTTCTAGCTCTATTTCTTACAGCAAAAGGAAAAAGCATAAGCTTATAAACCTCAGGATCAACTCCATTGGTCTTAACAGTATCACAGATCTGCAAGAATTCAGTTAAGAACTGAAAAGAATCTTCTGATGGAAGTCCATGAAACTTGCAATTCTGTTGTATCAGAGAAACTAATTGAGGCTTTAGCTCAAAGTTGTTTGCTCCAATGGTAGGGATTGAGATGCTTCTTCCATAGAAGTTGGAATTTGGTGTAGTGAAGTCACCAAGCATCTTTCTTGCACCTCTACCATTATTATTGGGTTCTGCCATCTCTACTTCTTTTTTGAAAATTTCAGTAAAGTACTCTTCAGAGTGTTGTGTTTTAGCTTCTCTTAGCTTCCTCTTCAGAGTCCTTTCAGGTTCCGGATCAGCTTCAACAAGAATATTCTTATCCTTGCTCCTGCTCATGTGAAAAAAGAAGAGAACAGAAAAGAAGAGGAATCCTCTATGTCACAGTATAGAGATTCCTTTATGTGAGTAGAAGAAGATAAGAATAGGAGAAGGAGAAGAGAAGAATTCGAACACAGAGAGGAAGAGAGTGTTTGAATTATAAGAAAAAGAGAAGAGTGTTATTGATTAAATAAATAAATAGAAGAAGATGAGAGAGAGAGGGTTTTCGAAAATAATTACAAGAAAAAGGAAAATATTTTTATTTTTATTTTAAAATTTCGTTAGAATTCAAAAATTAAAAAAAGGAATAAAATTAAAAGTTAAAACAATTAGTTAAATAAAAAGATTTTTGAAAAAGAGGAAGGTGATTTTCGCAAATTAGAGAGAGAAAATTAGTTAGGTGATTTTGAAAAAGATATGAAATAGTAAAACAAACAAAAAGTCAATTAGTTAATTAAAAAGATTTGAAAATCAATTTTGAAAAGATAAGAAGTTAGAAAATATTTTGAAATTGATTTTGAAAAAGATATGATTTGAAAAAGATATGTTTGAAAAGATATGATTAAAAAGATATGATTGAAAAAGATTTGAAAAAGAAATTAAAAAAATTGACTTTGAAAATTGAAGTTGATGACTTGACTAACAAGAAACTAAAAGATATGATTCTAGAATTTAAATATTGAACCTTTCTTAACAAGAAAGTAACAAACTTGAAATTTTTTAATCAAAACATTAATTGTTAGTAATAATTTCGAAAATAAAAGATAAAATTAAGAAAAAGATTTTTGAAAATTAATTTTAAAGAATTTTCGAAAATAATAAAAAGAAAAAAAGAAAAGATTTGATTTTGAAAAAGATTTTGAAAAGATAAATTTTTGAAATTGAAATCTTGACTTGACTAACAAGAAACAACTTATTTTAAAAATTTTTGACTAAGTCAACCCAAAGATTTCGAAATTTATGAGTGAAATAAGAAAAAGATATTTTTTATTTTTAAATTTTTAATGAGGAGAGAGAAAAACCACAAAATGACTCAACACATAAAAATTTTGGATTAAAACAAATGATGCATGCAATAACACTATGAATGTCAAGATGAACACCAAGAACACTTTGAAGATCATGATGAACATCAAGAACTTATTTTTGAAAAATTTTCAAGCAAAGAAAAACATGCAAGGCACCAAACTTAGAAATTTTTAATCTTTAGACTCTAAGAATTAAAAAATGTATATGAAAAATAAGAAAAGACACAAAACAAGAAAATATGAAGATCAAACAAGAAGACTTGTCAAGAACAACTTGAAGATAATGAAGAATGCAATGCATGAATTTTTTGAAAAATGCACAAATTCTAAAAACATGCAATTGACACCAAACTTAAAAATTGACACTAGACTCAAACAAGAAACACAAAATTTTTGGTGTTTAATGATTTTATAAATTTTTTTAGATTTTTTGAAAATTATTTTTAGAAAAACGAAAAAGAAGAAAAAATTTGAAAGATTTTTGAAAACTTTTTGAAAATAAAATAATGGTTAAAACAAGAAGAGAATTACCTAATCTGAGCAACAAAGATGAACCGTCAGTTGTCCAAACTCAAACAATCTCCGGCAACGGCGCCAAAAACTTGGTGCACGAAATTGTGATCTTAATGGCACCAACAACTTGGTACGCACAATTGTAATCTCAACTCTTTTTCACAACTTCGCACAACTAACCAGCAAGTGCACTGGGTCGTCCAAGTAATAAACCTTACGTGAGTAAGGGTCGATCCTACGGAGATTGTCGGCTTGAAGCAAGCTCTGGTCATCTCTTAAATCTCAGTCAGGTGGATTCAAATGGTTATAGAGTTTTGATAATTAAAATAAAAAATAAACATAAAATAAAGATAGAGATACTTGTGTAATTCATTAGTGGGAATTTCAGATAAGCGTATGGAGATGTGTTGTTCCTTCTGAATCTCTGCTTTCCTATTGCCCTTCATCCTTCATACTCCTTTCCACGGTAAGTTGTATGTTGGGTGTCACCATTGTCAATGGCTACTTCCCGTCCTCTCAGTGAAAATGGTCCTCTACGGTTTCTGTACAGCTAATCAACTGTCGGATTTCTCGTCTCGGATGAAAAATACCATGCACAGATATCGTATGGCTAATCAGCTATTGGTTCTCGATCATGTAGGAATAGGATTTACTATCCTTTTGCGTCTGTTACTATGCCCTACAGTCACGAGTTTGAAGCTCGTCACAATCATCCCTTCCCAGATCCTACTCGGAATACCACAGACAAGGTTTAGACTTTCTGGATTTCTGGAATGCTGCCAATGGATTCTAGCCTATACCATGAAGATTCTAATCTCGGATTCAGATGCCTCATTGTCAGAGGGGAGTTGATGTGAATCGTTGATTAGAAACCCAAGAGATATACATTCAAGCTTGTTTTCATGTAGAACGGAAGTGGTTGTCAATCACGCGTTCATAAGTGAGAATGGTGATGAGTGTCACATAATCATCACATTCACCATGTTTTTGTGTGTGAATGAATATCTTAGAATAAGAATAAGCATGAATTGAATAGAAGACAGTAGTAATTGCATTAATACTCGAGGAATAGCAGAGCTTCACACCTTAATCTATGGTGTAAAAACTCTACCATTGAAAATACATAAGTGATGAAGGTCAAGGCCATGCCTCCCTAATAACATGAAACAATCGAAAAAGGGTTCAAAGACCTGATCCCAAGATCAAGAATGATCAAAAAGATGAAAATATAATAGTAAAAAGTCCTATTTATAATGAACTAGTAACCTAGGGTTTACAGAAATAAGTAAATGATGCAGAAATTCACTTACGGGGCCCACTTGGTGTGTGCTTGGGCTGAGCATTGAAGCTTTCACGTATAAAGACTTCTCTTGGAGTTAAACGCCAGTTTACAGCCTGTTTTGGGCGTTTAACTCTAGCTTGTAACTTGTTTCTGGCGTTTAACACTAGAATAGGGCAGAAAGCTGACGTTGAACGCCAGTTTGCATCATCTAACCTTGGAAAAAGTATAGACTATTATATATTTCTGGAAAGCCCTAGATGTCTACTTTCCAATGCAATTGAGAGCGCTCTATTTGAACTTTTGTAGCTCCAAAAATTCTATTTTGAGTGCAGAGAGGTCAGAATCAAACAGCATCTACAGTCCTTCCTCAGCCTCTGAATCAGATTTTTGCTTAGGTCCGTCAATTTCAGCCAGAAAATACTTGAAATCACAGAAAAACACACACACATAGCAAAGTCCAGAAATGTGAATTTTGCTTAAAGACTAATAAAAATATACTAAAAAGTAGCTAGATCCTACTAAAAACTATGTAAAAATAATGCCAAAAAGTGTATAAAATATCCGCTCATCATGAACGCATCACTCCACCCTCCTCTGCCCCAATTCCGCCACGCACCACCTTCTTTGGCTCCAGTTTCACGGCGGTCTAGGCCACCTATTCTGCAGTTCTGCCGCGTCCAGCCTTCCGCCGTGCTCCCTCACCTATGTGCTCTAGAAGAGAAGGTATTTTTTTACTGTAATTGTTGTTTTAATTGGTTTAAGATTGTTAATATGTGATTTGTCTTCTTCAATTATTATTGTTATTACTGTGGTTTAGAATTACTGATGATATTCTTGATTCTATTATAAGGGCTTTAAGAGTGTGTGATACAATCGTTTAAAGAACCAAGTGCACAATGCCATATTGATTTAAATATTTAAGTAAACTTGATTTGACTATCTGCATGAATTGGCATTGCTCTATTATTAGCTTAATAGTGAATGAGCGATTACACCTAATAATCTTGAAAAATAAATAAATTTGTTAATGGTCTTAATCTATTGGTTAATACACCCAAGTTAGTCCTTTTATGATTCATGCAAATCTATTGATTGCTAGATCTTAGTGATATTCAAATGTAAAAGTATTTACTTGTAAGGTTTGTCTTTTGTTTACTCTTTAGGACATCTCATCTCTATTTTTTAGAAAAGGTTAATGATATATTGGAAGCAACTATTTAGAATTGATTTGTATAAGACTTCTGACATAAGTCATGCATTTCAATAAAAGATAAGAAAACTTTAATCACGTTATTTTTATAGCTTGGTGACATTTTCATAATTGTATGCATAGGTTATTGGACTATGTGTGACCATCATTTTGCATTACCTGTTACTACAATAAAATCTATTTGAATTAAAAGCCTGTCGCTTTTTTATTTAACCGATAAGTATTTGGAGCATTGTGCTAAGTCTTTTCATTTCCCACAAAGTTTACATCAATTATATTTCTTATGAATTGTGATTTAAATAGTATATTTAAATTTTTTGAAAATATCTAAATGTACCGCACATTTATAAACTAATCCTTGTATGTCTTTTACAGATGCACAAATAGAATTGTCTACTATTTTAACTATATATCTTAACAACTATCTTTATAAGGTTCATAATTCTACCCCTGCATTTTTAAAAAGGATACAATTTAAAATTGAGTGCACAAAATTATGTTGGATATTTTTCTTGATATTGTTTTTATTAAGAGTTAATTATCGTATACTATGAATTTACCAAAGACATGCATTACAATGTTTTTTTGTTGTTGGAAATTTAATTTGGGAGTGAAAACTTAATTGACTTATATTTTTTTATGGTGATGAATTTCCTTGGTCAATGCACACATCGTGTCTTACCATTAGTTTGCTTAATTTTGAGATTGATATAGGCTTTTCATCAAGAAAGGCAATGAAAGTCTTATTTCAATTCAATATCATAGAAACAAATATTCCTTAAATTATTTTGTCATTCTTTAAAGTTGTCATGTTGATGATGAAGCTACCATCTTTATGTATCAAGTTAGAATATAAGATGGTGAGCCATTTTATCTATTTAATATTGAGCCAACACAAGACATTCATATATTAAATTATATTGAAAGCTCTTTAGGAAAAAATGATGCTGCATAACAACTCTTTTCTAACAAAATTGAGCTTAAGTCACACTGAAATGTCTTGTTATGTATCAACTTATCACTTAACAATTAATTGCATCATATCTCACCACCTTCGAATCAAAAAGATGAGACTCTTGGTTTATATCAAAAAGAGCCACCCTAACTACTATTACCTTCAATATCACAAAATTTCATGGAATAGTTTAACTTTTCATTCACCGTTTTTCAAATAATCCCACATTCTAAAATTTTTTGGGAGCTTGTTCCATACTATTCAATGTAGATATGAATGTGTTCTTGTAATGTAATTCCTATGTTTTAGTTAGTAAACAAAGATAAAAATGGTAACGTTCCATCTGGTTAAATCCATCACAGTTGCTAATTTTGCATTCATTTTAGTATATGGTACTCTCGTCTATTTGAGTATCTACACTTCTATTACATGAACTAATAGGCTTTGTCATATATTTATACTAAGGATAATTAAGCATAATTTTGTTAAATGATAAGTTGATTACATTGATACAACTCAAGTCTCCACCTTTGCATAAAAATATCATAATTTCTTATAAGTATGTACATATCAAATATGTCACAGAATATCTGCAATGTGCATCCAACACAAATTAATGTTTGTGTAGTTTTAGATAACTATATATTGTTTATTAATTATCCTACCTCTTGTATAAAATTTTCTATTCAATTGTTACAACTAATTTATGTGTTCATGCAACTAATTTGTTTAAAGTATTTTATTTAATGATTACTCCTAAATTGTTTGTTCATGCTTTGACAACTAACTTATTCCCTAATATTGTTTAAAGATAATTACATCTATCATAATATATGTTTATAGTCACCATTGTTAAGAGTCTAGTATTTTAGCTATAGGAATCACAAATCAACATCATGTCTTGTATTTGAAAAGTTTGAAAGTATACATTAGTTGATTAAAGCTAGCTTCTCTGCATCCTAATTATCTTATAGCATAACGAAAAAATCAAGAAATTATTACTATACATTCTACTATAATTTAAAACTACACATATAAGGTTGCAACAAATTTTATTGATAACCATAATTGAAAAACCTGAACTCTAAATAATATTGAGTCATTATACAATTACAAAATTATGATCACATTAATCATGTGTAGTGTATATTTTCTATGCGATGAGAGTTATTCTTGTCTAGTTTGTTGCTCGTCCAATCTTAGCATGCTTGCCATTGTCTGATAATAAAAACTCTTTAATAATTTACTTAAGTATATCCCAAAAAATAGACTAATTAGCTTAATATTTTAGCTTTGATTTTCGTTTTTAGTCCTTTAACTATTGGGCTTATATTTTTTAATCCTTCAAGATAATATTCTTTTAATGGTTATGGTTTTCCTTAGTCAATACACATTGTCTCACGTTATTAATTTGCATGAATTTGGCTTAGATATAGCCTCTTCATTAGGAAAGGCAATAAAAGTCTTGTTTCAACTCAATTTCATGTAAACAGATACGACCTAAATCAAGAGTCCATCTTTATGTATCCAGCCAAAGTACAAGATGATGAGCCATTTTGTCTATTTTAAACTGACCCAACATAATGCATTCATATACTAACTTGTTTTGAAAGCTCTTTAGAAAAAAATCATGCTTTATAACAATCTTGCTCTAACAAAGTGAGCTTAAGTCGTAGTAAAATGTCTTGTTATATGTCAAATTGGCACTTAACAATTAATTGTAGCATGTTTGACAATCCTTAATTAAAAGGATAAGACTCTTAGTTTATGCCAACATGAGCCACCATAACTATTATTACTTTCACCGTAATAAAATTTTATGGGTTAGTTTACCTTTTGATTCATCATTTCCCAAAGAAACCCACATGCAAAAAATTCTTCAAAGCTTTATTTGTACTATTCAAATTATTACTAAGCATTACACGGTACTACTAGGTCCTCTTGTCTTCCACGTGTCATCCAACTGGAATACACACTTGTCGAACACTTACCTCAGCACTTGTCGATCAAAGGACCATCCACTACACTCCCATTATATATTAATAGATAGATTATTATTTTTTTCTCCTAGACTCAAATATATATATCTAAAATGATAAGAATGCATGCTAAGTATTTTATTAACACATTCAAAACTCATGTCAAAATGACAAAGTTTAGTATTCACATCATAAGGTTAAAAATAAAATTTTGACCATAAACACATTCAAAATTAAATAAACAACAAGAACACATCCAAATTATATTAATATTACAAATTTCAAATCAAATAGAGGCGTGAAAAAATATCAACAAAAACACATCCAAAAAAGCGAGAAAATCATAGATACATCCAATATTATGCATAGATTGAAAAGATAGAACCTTTTATTAAACAAAAAAAAAAGAAGAGAGGGGAGACCAAGCACTATAGTAACCTAGAGAATGTAAATGAGACAACAAATCCCAAATCAAATCAAACAGAACCATAAAAAAATTATCAATACAAACACATCCAAATACCTGAAACGCATTTTTGGGCGCGGAAGAAGTGGCGACAAGGAGGATCGGGGCACGGAGGAGGAGCATCACGACGAGAATGTTGAGCGCGGCACGGAGAAGGACATGACAATAAAAATGATGAGCGCGACGAAGGACAAGGTAGGCGTGGGGGAGGAGCGCGGTGAGGGGCAGGAGCGTGGTGACGAATTAGGGGTGTGAGGTGCAACTCTAGATTTTACTGGTTTTGCTGGTTGAAACTTGATTTGGAATATTTAGGTTTTATTTGGGATGTGTTCGTATTTAGCAGGTTTAAAACTGATTTGGAGATTTAAAATTGATTTGGAATATTTAGGGTTTTATTTAGGATTTATTAGGGTTTCACTTAAATTAACTTTTGGATTTGCATTTAAATTAAAAAAATATTAAATCTATCTGGATATATTTGTTTTAATTTTTTTTAAAATTAATGCAATAAAAGATTGAGTAAAAAAATATTTTAAAGGATACCTAGTTGAACTAATGTAAAAAATATTTCTGAGCATAACTGAAAATTTGACTAGGAATTTTTGTTATGACATAATATTTTGAAATTATTGTCCAATATGAACCTTCTTCTTTGTACCCTCTAAAACATGATTTTTGAAATAAGTATTAACAAATTTTATACTAAAAAATTTTAAACAAAAACATAAATTATTTAATTAGTAACAATATTTTAGATATCAAACAATTTTTTTTTAGTTTTTAGTCCAACCTGAAATAATATTATGCTAACGATTGTCAAAACAAAACGAATTTAGCAGTCAACAAAACTATGCTTCATTAGCAATTACTTTAGAGTTCACTCAAATTGCTAGTTATTGATGTATAAGATCACTGACGTATGAAAATTTTGTTTAACAAGAGAGCTGGGAAGTGAAGTAGAGAGTTGATCTTACAAGAGAGAGGTGATAGACTTATATATTGTAAACATATACAATCATCATCGACAAAGTTAGAGATATATCTAAATCAAGAGAAGTGCTCATATATGCTAATACTAGTTGCTTCACATTTTTTTTTGTGTAAACACCAATATTTAACTAGATAATAAATAAATAAATAAGAAAGAAGAAAAAAAGAAGCAATATAATAATAAATACCAATGCTAATCTTTTGTCCGATGAGACATTTTCTTTGTTGGTGCTGCCTTCTTCGTTGCAGCCGGCACTACTTCTTCTATGTCATGACAGAAATAAATAAAATATTTGATAGTCAATGAATTTCATACAAACAATATTATATATAATCTCCATTTAACTCGTTTGTTACCATGTCTCAGATACACTCATAAATATGATTTTTTTTAAAAGAAAATAAAAGAAATGTTTGTATTATTTATTAACATGCAAATTATTTAACGATAAAATAATTTGACTAACAAATACTCTAAAATTTGTCAGTTAATTTTTTCTTTTTTTGATATAAGATTAATTTGACTCTTTTTGGAAAAATAAATAAATAAATATACAGTTGATTATCACAATTTTAAAATATTTTATTTATTAAAAAAACAAATCAAAGAAAAAAAACCGTTCATTGTTTATATGGTTTGTTCATAAAACTTAAAAGAAAAAATAAATATAGAATTAAAAAAAGAATACGAGAAGAGAAAACGTCATTTTATTAAAAGTTATATATACACATAACAAAAAATCATACAAAACACATATATGTATGGACAAAAAATAAATAAAGAAATAAAAAGAGAATAAAAATATTGAGAGTACCGACCATGATATTGATGATTAGTCTAATAAGGCGATGGTGGTGTTGTTGTTGCATTGGTGATGGAGATAGAGAGAAGGTTGTGTTCCATCATGATGGTCATGTTCTCAGATATAGTATTCAAAGGAATTTTTGTAGTATAACCGTTATAGATGGAATCGATGTCATTCATCAGCTTCTGGAAGCGCTCTTGCAGCTGTGTCAGGGTTCTTCCGGGGAGACAAGCAGCTACAGCCTCCTAGTGGTTGTGTATAGCATCTAGAAAACAATTGGTAATAACTGACTTAAAGGCTTTGTTCTTCTCCCAAGTCTAGCCCTGAGGTTGAGGCTAAGACTGAGGTGGTTGATAACCACACGTGTCAACAAAATACTAATATGTCACCTTATTTATATTCATCTGCGGTTGAGACTGAGGTCGAGGCTGAGCTATAACTGAGGTGGTTGATTACCACCCACATCAATGACACACTGCTCTACCATGTTTCTAATTTATGGCTAGGATTGGGGCTAAGAGTGTACATGGCCTGGGTGAAATCGAGTTTGTCCTGACCTAGACCCAACCCTAAATATATATCGAGTTTATGTTTTAGACCCTAATCTGGTCCTAGACCCGATGAAATCTAAACACTTTCGAACCATAATTATACTGGGTGAAAACTGAGCTTTTAATAATAATTCATAAAAAGAGATAAAAACTTTCTAGTTAGTTGCTACGAAGAAGTTGATAGCCAACGTTGAACTTAAATTTCTTCATGAATCACAATTCCATGTATCTTTGTATCTCATTCCTAGTTTCACAATTTTCATCAAAAATAAAAATGATTAATTTATAATTGATATTACAAAATATTAGTTAGAAAACACAAGTTTAACACAAAACATATTACCTTGATACCTTCTTGTAGATTATTATGTGACAATCTCTAAATTTCCAACAATTATTTTACATGGTGAAATTTATTTTGAAAAATATAACAAGAACCAATCATTTTCTAAAATTAAAGCATAACCACAATTAATACTAATATGTCTAATAACACCAAATATTTAAGTCACATACAAATAACACAAAATATTATATATGAGTCTAAAGTCTTATACTTCCTAAACACATAACATTAACTTATAGTCTTATATTGACTAATAACACAAAACATTAATGTTTACAATACTTAAATTTCATAGAAGAATAGTCATCATTCATCAATTATTATTAATGTTGTCAACTTTCTCCCTGTGATATGGATGCATTAGTAAAACCTACAAAATATATAAAATTACTCATTTTTCATATAAAATATTATTACTTGAAATAAATAAGTCACGATGAATAAGGATATCATAAATATACCTTCAGCAATCTTCTGACTGCTATCAAATTGATCAAACTCTTGATCTCCAACTCTTTGTTTAGAAGGGTATAACCAACTTCAAGTGCATATCAAAACTTCCACCATTAATGGTGACAAAGATCCATGGAAAACATCAACCACACATCCACCTGTGCTAAAGCATGATTCAGAAACAACAGTTGAAACCGGAATACCTAAGACATCACGGGCTATGAGAGAAAGAATCCTATATTTTGAAGTACAACAAACTTAGCTACAGACTTCTTACAATCTTCAAAATTATAACCTTTAAAGAATTCACATAGTTCCCATTCTTCATCAATTTTGGGCATATAGCCATGAAGTGTCATCTTCAAGTGCTTATTTAGAGAATTTGTATCATATTTAGTAGGGTAACAACTATATTTTTTCTGGTAATAATTACATTTAGCCAAGTGCTGTCCCTTTGTCTTAGTCAACAAAAATTCAGTAAAATGCTGCCAAACATATGATTTCTTTCCCTTATAAACAACTTCTGGATCCCCATTATTTGCATCCTTGTTTTCATCATTAAATTGTGGTGCAGCAAGAGTTTTTGTGGTATCAATAACAGAAGCAGCAACATTTTCAGCTTCAATTTTCATTACTTTGTTCTTGATGATTTGTGGAGGAATAAAATTATCTCTTTGATGTTATGATTTTTGCTAGTAAAGAATTTTATAAAAATATAGTTGCGCTGTAAGTATAGATTCAAAACCAACAGAAAATCCCTTCGTACAAACATTTTGGTTGTCACAAGTAACAAACCCCTAAATAAATTGATAACCGAAGTATTTAAACCTCGAGTCGTCTTCTCAAGGAATTGCATGGAGGTATGTTCTTATTATTGGTTATGCAAAGGTATATTTTGGGGTTTTAAAAAAGGATTGAACAAGTAATTTAATTGACAAGAAAAAATAAATAAATGACTATAAAATAAACTCTTGGCAAGATATGAAATCTAGAAGTCCTATCCCAGTTGTCCTTATCAATTGTGATGAGAATTAGATTTTTCTCCCACTTAGTTAACCTTTACTAAAGCAAAGGAAAGTCAAGTGGACTAATTAGTTTGATCCTCAAGTCCTAGTCAATCCCTGTGGGAAGACTAGCTTTAGAGCGATCTAGATCAATTAGAATCTGCCAATTTCAACCACTGCTGAGTTTGACAACTCAAGAGTTACCAATTAATCAACCAAAGCCAAAAAGGGAATAAAATCTACTTGAATGAAAATAATTTGGATAGAGCCCAAGCATTAATAACATAAATTAGAGAAAACAATCATAAGTCTGAAATACCTCAAATGATATTAATTAAGAAAATCATAACATGAATGTCATTAAGCCAAATTGGCAACATATATAATTAAAAATAAGAGAAGTCAAAATAAAGGAATATTGAACCTCATATGAAGATGAGATAAATCCTAAATCCTTTAAGAGAAATCCTAATCCTAAATCCTAAGAGAGAAGAGAGAACCTCTCTCTCTAAAAACTACATCTGAAACTAAAAATTATGCATTATGAAAAGCATGTTGAGTCTCTGCATGTTCCCTAATTTTAATCTGTGTTTCTAGGCCAAAAACTGGGTTGAAATGCAGTCCAGAATCTCTGCCAGTAACTTATGAACCCCTACACATCATATATTTTTTCTTGATTTTGTTTGTTTTGAGAAAGGAATATGGATACTTCAGGATAACTTATATTATACACATAGTTAATAAAAATGAACTTTTACTACATTTTGCATAAGTGAAAAGTTTAATGAACTTGGGGTTTACTCATAGTTCCAACTCAAAGTCAAAATAAATTCATTTACACTTTTGAAGATGTGAAAACTCTGTTTAAAGTGACGTTTCCTCTTGAGGATAAATGGTAGTATCTTATGACTACTCTAATTATTTAAATATACAGTTAAGAATATACCTTGAGTGTTGTTGCTGAAATAGAATCGTAGCTCTGTGAAAGGTATTTTGCATCCTATGTTATCTGCATATTGCCCATGAGGAATATGAACCCCATTTATCTTGTGTTTTGATGTTGTTAGAACATCCATCTTAAACTTAGAAAATTGTGATATGAAATGTATCTTTAGTTACATATGTGCACTTTTCATATATTGAGGTTCCACTTTACTGACTTAAGTTGTATTTAGTCAATAATAAAATTTTACCCGCTCCCAGTGGTTTGTAATGGAATAAACTCTTCTGTGTGTATGCTTGAATAATGAGCTCAATACAATGTTTGTGTGTTGCCTATCAACTGTAGACAGTCTAGACCTAAGGTGATGCATTAGTATAGATCGCACCTCTATATTTTTGTATTAAGTTAATGTTGTCTTCATCAAATACTTAAGTGGTTAGCTATGATTCATATTATTGGAGCTGATCAAATAAATTTAAGCCTATTATAGTCTGAATTCATTTCCTTGAAATAATAAATAATTCTTTTACTGGACTATTTATGCCCAATCTTGAAATGGATACGATACTAATTCTGTATATGATAGAAAATAAGTTTCTTTCAACTAAGTATATAGTTAAGTGTTTAAGTCTGATTGGTGAGTAATATCAAATCAATTAGATCAATGTAAGTTGGAGTCATCTTGAGTTGATATTGTTTTTGAAAAACTACATTAGTGAGTTTTAAAGGTTTATTAAGGTTTATTACACACCATAACTCTGATTGTTTAACTTGAGCTGCTTATTAAAACCCATCTCCACCTAAGTTAACTACTCTCGTTTTACTTGCTTTGGAACTCCTTCTTTTCTGTACCCTAAACTAAGTCAATTTACCTTTTGTACTATTAGAAAATACCAATGATCATGTCACTACAATATCTATTCAAAACTCTTAATTTAATATCTTGTTTATATTATCTTTATAATACTAATTCCTATGATGGTAACCCAGACAACCATTTGCAATACGATATATGTACTAATATATACTAAACCTTGTATCATTAACATGTAGATAAAGAGGTCTTACAGGCTTGTATATTCTTTAATATCAGCGAAACTATTATAGGATCAAATAAGTAGTCAATTGAAAGATACTACTAAAAATATCGTGCGAATACTCTTGAAACACCTTACTTGTTTCGCTCATCTCTCCAACAACTAATTGAGGTTACTCTGTTATAGAGACGTGTTTTTTTTAAATAAAATAAAGCATAAATTCATAAACCAAAATTTAGCTAATACTATTTTACACCTAAGAACGTACTACATAATAAAATCTTAAACAACAACTAATTAACTAAACACCATAGCTTTTCAGTAGTGAAATTCTAAAAGCATCCTAAATGGATGTTAAACTATGAAGATCCCTTTTGAATGCAGTGTGATGGTTTTAACATTAACATTCTCGTGCCAAGTGCGGTCTCGCTTCTACCCTCCATGTACCTAAGCCTTGAAAGTATAATATCAATTACTTCTAAGTCATTGAACAACCATAGCCGTTTCTAGCTTCCAACACTGATAATATGTCCTTGTCAACAAACAGGGTTGGAGTATATGGAATGCTAAATCTAGAAATTTTGATCATCTTTTTCCAATTGAGATTAATGTTCCCATTATTTTTCAATTGCCAAACCAAGACATGTCTTGTGTAACTAACAGTATGATATGATATAAAGCCAACATCGTCATTGAAATGTGTCAATGAGTGGTAATCATACTTCACCTGGGTGGGTATTTCGGCCTTGTGAAACATTCTCTGTCGAAGATTGAAAGTAATTATTATTGCTACCTCCAGAAAATTAGACCCTCCCCACCCTATCCAGTAGAAAATCCATTTGTTTACAACATATTTGGGACCGAGCTTCTGCATGCTGGTCTCAAAGGTCCCAACTTGAGTCCAATCTCTTTCAAATGATGTATACAAAGACCAAAAAAGAGTTCTTTGAGAATAAAACTTCTTATAAGCATGGAGAATCCGATACTAAACTGTGTCATGTAAGAATCCAAATGCATAAAGTAAGACAGCGTTCCTGGAATGCTTGCTAGCTTCATCTGTTGCATATCGTCTCTTACGGGTGAGAGGGTTCCAAATAAGTAGCCTTGAGTTTATGCTACCCATTGAAATCCTCAAGCAAACGTTTCCATGGTCGGAATCTATTAAAGCATAAAACCCATACTGGTTTGATGTCCATGGGAACATTGAATTGTACTTGATGACCGGAGTCCACAAAAGCTCTTATTAACCATATAGAGTTTTCATCACTGGGGGATAACTGATCCCAATGATGATACTCATGTTGCGTTCCTTGTTTTCTCTAAAGTTTTCTTTCACAAATATTGGTGTGTAGAGTCTGAAGTTCTAGTCTTTACTCAAGGTCCTATACCTACCAGCGGTCTTGGGGTCTATTTTCACAAAGATCTTTCATATAAGATCTTTACTAAGATGTGGAAGATTAACACTCATGAATGAAGAGTCACTCAGTAAGCAAACATAGCTTTTGATGTTTTTACAAAAATGTTTCAGTGAGATAGAACAGAGATTTATGTTTGCACTAACTAGTTTAAGTTTCATGGGATTTATACAAATGGTGAGTGATAATGACGGTTGCCGATGAAACTACTTCGTATATATGTATCAACTTTAAATACAAAATTATACAACCTACTTAGAGTCAATATATATATATATATATATATATATATATATATATATATATATATATATATATATATATATCATGTACCATTTCTCTTATTTTATATATAATATTACTTTAGTCAAAATATAATTTTATATTATAAACTCTCTTTTAGAGTCTTAAGACCATGGAATATAGTGAAAAAATTATAAACCCTATTAAGAATAATTAGACTAAGATTAATAATATAATATACATCAACACTTAATCTCTTTAATTGACATGTGTGATTGTTGAATCTATTGTGTAATGAATGGTTTAATTTTAATATATATATATATATATATATATATATATATATATATATATATATATATATATATATATATATATATATATATATCCTAGTAGTACTGCTTTTTCTTGTATACGATGTATTGTGTTTGCAAAAATTAGGAAATAATTAATGTCATATGTGTTGCCGATTTGACTATTTGGATAATAATGCATATCACATAATATGTTTTCACTTATTTATAATCTTTATATAGATGTTATTAGTCAAAAGTATTTTTTTAAGATTTAAATCCTTGTATATATGTATCAACTTTATATGCAAAATGATGCGACCTATTGAGAATCTATTTATATCAATATTCATATTTATATTATGTACTCTTTGTCTTAGTTTTTATATAATATTACTTGGGTTAAAGTATGATTTTATATTATAAAACTCTCTTTTAGGATCTTAAGACCATGGAATAAATTGAAATAATCACAGGCCTTACTAAGAATAATTAAACTAAGATCAATCTAATATATCTTAGCACTCACTTTCCTTAATTGACATGTGTAATTGTTGAATAAAAAAGTTGTATAATGAGTGGTTTAATTTTAAAAGCATATATATATATATATATATATATATATATATATATATATATATATATATATATATATATATATATATATATATATATATATATATATATATATATATATATATAAACCATTATCTCTTGTATTACTAAATATATGTTTTATATAGGTGCTACAAAATTGTCATTTAAATATGTTATGATAGACTGTATAGCCATTTTGACCACTTGTATAATATTGCATATCACTTCATAGATTTTCATTTCTTTATAATCTTTATTCAAAAGTTACTAGTCAAAAAATTTTAAATCCTTGCACGACTACCAAAATTGTATTGCTAAGATGTCCAATCCTTATCGTAATAGAAAATCTATCTTTATATACATCAATGTGCATTAGAGACTATATCTTTTAATTTATGTGCATTAGAGACTGTATAACTTTACCTAATAGACTATATATCGATCCATCCAATTCTTATCCTAATAAGTATAATCCTGGACACTACATGATCCTTTATATGCATCCATGGGCATTGGATACTATATATATATTTTCATCAATCATGCCAAGCCGTAATCGTTAAAAGACTAATCAAAGGAACCATATTTTAAATTTTCTTGCCTTTAGTATGATAATTTTATAAAGTTCAATATGTAAATCAGATGAAAATAAGCCTATAAGGATATATTATATTGAAAAGATTTTACATTCCATGTAAAAGTTATTTTCACTTTTTAAAGGAAGTCCTAAACATAATGAACCTCTGGCCAAAGATCAAAACTCTTATTAGAATTTGTTCACATAATAGCGAAGTAAATAAGAGAACTCACAATGTTTTACTTCCTTGTATTAATTTGATAAGACTAAATATACATTTTTATATATGGAGACTTAGTTAAGAGGTCTTTTGGTATCGCTTCCAAAATTTAAATATATATTCAGACCAATATCTCTATATTTGTCTCTAATTACCGACAATACATGTTGTACTATAGAGTGTGATTGCCTAAATAATGATGAGAATTACTTTTATTAAATCTTTCCTAAAACTTTTTAGGCATTTGCTCAATGTGGAACATATCTTTTTCTTGTCTATCCCGACTACACGTATATCAAGCTTGTGAAGCTAGACAATCAACAATTTAGTGTAAAGAATTTGGAGTATGCATTAAGGTGTTTGGCATTAATTTTGTTTAGGATATGAGTCAAAATATTGCATATATCTTGAATGTTGAGACTGATAAAAAGTCACAAATCAGATATGTGCTTATTGTCATACATATGATCATGTATGTTTAACAATTAACAAATTAATAGTCATTCACTTCTGGGTATGCATTATTTTGTATGGCGTATATTTATTTTAGGCTATTGAGTCAAATGAAACAACCTATATTGAATGTTAAGTCTGGTAAAAAGTCACAAATTAAACCTGTCGTTCTTGTTTTCTCTAACTAATACAAACACCTAATAGCATGTAGGATTGATAATTAACAATTTTGTTCATAGTGACTTCTGGAAATGCATTAGCGTGTATAGAGTATTATTGTTTTATATTATGATTTAAAGTAATTCAATATATCTTCATTTATGAAAGTCAAAAGTGGAATACTTTTCAGAAATGGCTTTTTACTTACTATTCATATGTGTTTTGTTTTCTTGCTTTTTAATAAGAGCATGTATGATACTGAAAGGGGATGCCTAGTCTGATCCTCTCACCCTATAGTTTCAATCCTGATGTTAGCTCAATGCACTAGATCTCTAAACCTAGCCATTCAGAGATCTTGTTTACAATATATGAAAATTTATGAGCATTTTTAATGACATAATGGATCTTTAGATTTCAAAACATTCACCCTATTGATAAAGTCCTCAAAATTTTCCTTTTGATATGGTTAAAATTTATTTTAAAATATCTTGTTGGAATGGATAAAAGTTCAGAGTTCATAACTGTCCTTTTTGTTTAACAGATTATAGCCAACATCTATCACAATGTATTATCTTGCCATCATTTAAAAAGTGGTTAAACCCTTTTATAATGCATTTTTTATATTAACATGCAATCGCTGGACATAAAATTCCTAACTTTGATGTTATTTCCTACAAATTAAGCTATAATGACACGTTTCAAGGGATTCTTTTTAATAATTCTTAAAACCTATGATGACTTTGAATGACCAATCAGGTCCCTAAATTTCAAAACACTAACCTCCATATTCTTACTTGACAATTTATTTATTTCGAAATTATTTATGTTCAGTTATTTTTTTAACTTTGATATTTTCTACATCTTTCACTTCTACCAAGCTCCACTTTTCTATTAAACATATTTGATATTGAAAATATGCTGTTATTCAGTCCTATTATTCTGTGATTATTTGTTAATAAAATATACTGCGTGTTATTATAGATATCTTACTAACTTTTTTTATTTATTTAAGTTTTGATAAAAGAAACTTTTTTTTTATTTGTATAAGTTTTGATACAGTTCTCAAGCTAATACATTCTGGTATGAGTCAGTATATTTCAAGATATCTTATTTGTTAAAAAAATATAAAAATTTAGAATTTAGAATTGTCTTTTTGGTTATAGAGATTAGTGCCAATATCTATCATTATGTATTATTCTACTTACAAAATTTAAGAAGTGGCTAATCTCCTAAAAAAGAATTTTTTTTCGTTGACTGAATCATGCAAGGGAAGTTACTATATTTTCTTTGAATAAGCTTTGATTAAATTCTCATAAGTAACATGTAATTTTTTTATTTGCAGATAACTTAATTGATTTATCATACCAATTCAACAATAAAGTATGCTTTGTCTAGTACATCTTATTAGGTAATTTCACAATATACTTTATAACTGATTTCATACTTTTGCAATATATTGTAGATATAAACCAAATATAAAAGCTGCAATAGGATAATAAATTAGGTGCTGATATATGTATCATATGAAAATAACATAAAATTTACCCTCAAATTCATTAGCTAACTAATTCCAAAACCAAAACATTTACCCTAATATAAAATAAGCGACAAATCCATAACAGATTTGAGGGTAAAACTGATACATTGCTTTCAATACAAATAACAAAATACTACCCATTTCAATATATAGAAACCCGTAACTTTAACATCTTAAAAAGATAACTGATTTTGGATCCTAATATAAAAACAAATGAACATCCAGATATCCAAACATGCTATGAATCATGCATTATGATCAGTTGTCACTCTCACTAATTTGCATCTTTTGTTTTTTTTCCACCTTTTCAGCTGAATTTGTTAGTTAAAAATTCTACTTCATCTTTATTATCAACATTTATAGTCAAAGTATGTTTTATCCCCATGGGAGCTCTTTTAGCTAGGTTTTCTCTTTGAGGCTGGTGACACAATCTTTCAGATCATCCTGAGAAAACAAATTCAGTTTGAAACGTTAATACAGAAAAACAAAGATCAACAAAAAAATGTTTCTTAAAATTAATTCTTTGAAATTACCAAATTAAGAATAGAATCAATGTCATTCTGCATATTGGCCACAACTGTTGACATGTCAGTTGAGTCACTGCACCTATTCTCCTACAAATAGGCACCCGAAAATGCTACTTAAATATTATAGAATAGTTAATATCTGAATGAATATTTTCATAGTCAAATAGAAAATACTAAAATATGTATATTTACAGCAGCAAAGTCAGAGTTTTGAATTTTCTTTGGCTGATTTATCTTTATAATCTCCTTATTATCACATATTTTCATGACTGTATAAATATGATCATATTGTCTAATGTTTGAAGATTTAACATTAACCTTGAAAAGTAACTTTCTATCCATTATTGTTTCCAAAGTTAGGGGTATCTATCTCCACCCAAAACCTGATGAGTTAATTGATATCAGTCCCTATATTTGTTGTGATATAAATAAGAGGTAATGAAAATTAAAATAATATTGCAAAAACTAACATATAATTTCATCCTTTATCTGGTCAGCCTGCCTTCCACAAAGTTGTATCATTTTCCTATCCCACATTAGCAATGCTATGCTCCCAGTTCCATCACATGTCATTACCTTAACTTTGTACCTATTTCAAAATAAAAAAGGAAATTAAAAAAAGAATCAACTAAATAAAAAACATGTTTTTTATGATTTAACCTAAAGAACACACCTAATTGATGCCGCTCCGTGAGTATGTCCACATTTTCCAAACTCATATATGTTTCCAATAGGAGTTTCTACTTTCTTCGAACATTTTTGACACGATTTGTAAAACCAATCAATCCTTGCCAGATTTTATTAAAACTATTGTACCAGCAATCCATATAGGCCCTTCCTGCCCATAATAACATGCAAAAATTAATATCTGATGATAAAAATTCCAAAAGTAGCTTCTTGTAAAAATTGTACTTGTCTGTGTTGAGTTGAGGGCTTTCTCTATAGTTTTAACAATGGCGTCTCCCCTCCTTAGTTCCTCAGCACCAGAACGGAGCCATAGGATGACACTTGACTAATTCTAGCCGAGTTTGTAAGTTTTCCAAAAGACCTCCTAAAAAATTAATCAATAAATAATTCCTAGGCCACTCAAAAAATATTCACTTTTAGTAACATAATTACTCAATGTGGGAGTTAGTCTAACCAGTCATGAAAAACTCTAACCTCTTCCATATCAGCATTAATATGTAACTTTGAATAATCAAAATGACTTTGTACTGATATTTTTTCTATAAAAGAAGAGACATTAATGTGAGTCACATATTTTTTATAGGTTTATGCATCTAACATTAACTGAGTGCAAGGATTAAAGGCATACCATTAAAGCACTATACTATAACAATCAAAGGCTTGACCCTTTCTTCTTCAAGATAGGGTAGAATTTGGTATACCATATTTCCAAACAACACAACCAATACTATTTCTTCTGCAAAACAAACATAGAAGAATATTCATTTAGTTAAACACTAATTTCATATCTAATTAAAATAGATTAAAATGCTGTCGGGACTTTTACTCAAGGTCCTCTATCAAAATAGCCAAACGCTTTGTCTCCTTACCTTTGCTAGTAATCAATTCTCTTGGATCCTCTTTTCCAACAACTTCACCTATCACATCTAAACCACAAAGACAGATCCGAACAAAATTAAATTACTCACACAAACGTAGGTTATTCCTATCTTTATATACAACTTTTTATGGGGTTATGCATTACCTATAAGTAATGAATCGTCAAGCTTCTCAGCTACCAACAGCTCAGGGATTGGCTTAAAAGAAAATGCCTCTAGAAGAAAATTTAGGTGAGATACCAGAATAATAGTAGTTCTCTGTGAGAAGTTTATAGTCCATCTATTTATGGTTGTTCTGATTTTTTCTTTCTTATCCACCACAATGAAGTTAGACATGACGTACATGTTAAATTCTAATATATTGCCTCTCTACTTCTTCACCAGTGGCTTTGGTATTGAAGCTTGGATCCTACCACCCTAGAAAATAGAAAAACTACCTATCAGTTAGGAACACGAAAAAAAGGCAAGAAGAGAAACACTTAAGTAGATCCAAGAAAGGTTTCACAAACTTGCCTTGATATTTTGAAGAAGCATCTCCATACCATTGACTTCATTTTTGTTGAACTTGTTTGAAACTTCCCATAAATACACAATATAAACCTTGAAGGTCTACTCGAGTTTTCTTGGGTTAACATCCATTAACATATCATATATCTTTGCCATATTTTTGCATATACGGACTAAAACACACTCACTTTTTTTGGGATATAGCACTATCAAGAAGCTTCAGTGAAGAAATTGTTCTTGGACATGAACTAAGCTCCCTTTATAAGCATATTTAAAATTTGGAGATCAAAGAAACACTTTTTGCTGCACAAGTTTAGCATAATTTTATTCACATACAGCTTTACTTTTCAGCTTCCACGTGGTGTGCAATGAAAGGTAACACTTGTCAGGCACTAGTCACTCCACTTGTCAAGCAAAGAACCACCAACTATATTCTTATTATATATTAATAGATATCTTCTATTCAAAGAGGTTGATAAGCTTGTATTCCTATTTCTCAATGCACAAGTGATTATTTGAACACCTCCCGCCCCCAAGGAAAAAACTTTGATAGATCATGCATTCACAATATATATACACACCTTCTGTAGTGTTTTTCCTTTTGAAAAGCTCTAATGTTCAAGTAATATATAGCTATGTAGTTAAAACATAATAATATAAAATCTATGCTGGAAGTAGTCCTATATCCACCAGAATTTTAGTTTGCTTGATTCTTATGACTTTTAAAGCAAGACTGAATATAAACCAATTGCCATGATTTTAGGCTCAAACTAGGTGGCTCATGAGATATGGCTGTGTTCAGACCAAATTGTCACTAGATGGAAAGGTGATATTGTGGATTTCAAGCAACATAAAGGCAAAAGTAGGTTTATCTGATTGAAAAAGATAGCCAGAATTGCGACAGAAGCTGTCATCTAATACTTGTGCAATGTATGTTGATGATGTTGCCCAAGGTTTATTTCTCTCGAGGGTGCTCAAGTTGATTTCTCTCGAGGTTGATTATAGTCGAGTTGAGTGGTAGAGAACCAACTGAGAAAGCGTGTGTTCTAAATATTTTTTTAGGACTGGCAATGTCCACCTCAGTTTGATTGGTAATATTTTTGTTTTGAGAAAGTATAGGGGCCAACACCTAAACCAACCAACTTAAACAACTCCATTTAATAATTAATTTTAAAATTTTTTAAAAATCAGAATTTGAATAATTAGGATTAATTAGGTTTTGAATAATTAAGATTAGGCAAAGTAACCTCCCCTAAACACAATCACTCATCCTAACGATCCCTCTCCTCACGTGAACCTTCCGTCGCCCAGACTGCTGCATCATCGCCACCTCCGCATTGTGCTTTACACATCGTCACTGGAGGAGAGTGATAAACTCCAATTTTAGGGTTTATCTTGTGTTGAATTTAGTAAATTTTACCAATTTATCTCACATTTATTCAATGAAATAGCATGATTTTGTAAATATCTCCTAATTTGCACTTAAGAGTAAAAATATGCTTTTTAGGCTCTTAATTTACTAAATTTAATTCACTTTAATTCTATTCGATGCCTTGATGTGTTTGATAAAGTGATTTTAGTTTTAGAAGGCAAAGATTGGATTGAAGGAGTGAAGAAAAAGCGCGTAAAAGTGGAGAATTCATGAAAAAATGAAGTTTGAAAACCTGCCCAGTTCTGCGTACGCGTGACCAGAGATTTCATCAAGTGATGCGTATGCGTGACACTTGTCACGTGACCAACTTAAAGAAAACATGCCTGGCAATTTCTAAGATCATCCAAGCCCAAATCCAACTTATTTCTGAAGTATTTGAGGCCAAATTCAAGAAGGAACAAGGGGGGAGATTCAAATAGGGTCTAAAAAGCATATTTTTACTCTTAAGTATAAATTAGGAGAGACTCACAAAACCATGCTATTTTATTGAATAAATGTGAGATAAGTTGATAAAATTTACTAAATTCAACACAAGATAAACCCTAAAATTGGGGTTTATTAACTTCTCCACACTTAAATATTACCATGTCCTCATATTAAACTCAAGAAAGACAAAAAAAGGGTACCAACATTTATTCAATGTAAACTATCTAAATGCAACCTATCTACATGCATGCAACTACTTGGTCAAAATAAATCAATTCTCAAGAAAGCATGTATAAACATAAGGGCTAAAGCAATCACAATCAAATCAAATCAACATTTGAATTGAGTTATTGAAAAAAATTAACAACTTGCAAGAAGGAGATAATAATCGGTGGAAACATAGAATTGAGCAATTGAACCCCTCACCGGATGTGTATACTCTCTAATCGCTCAAGTGTATAGGGTTGATTCTCTCAATTCTCTTCTAATATTGTTTTCTAAGATTTATTTTTATCTAACAATAAACAATTATTCAATGCATGCATACAAACATGAGGATTTTTCAAAGGTTGTAATGGGACTAGGGTAAAGGTAAAGATGTATATGGTCAAGTGGACTAAAATTTGAATTTTCGATTAGCTTAAACTCTCACCTAATACATATAACCTATACAATTCAAATGCAAACCTAACTACCCATTATTCACTTTTTCACACACTCATGCATTCTCTTTTTAATCACAACATATATGCATTGTTATTATTACTTTTCTTAGGAAATTTTGTCCCCTTTTTATTGCTTTCTTTTTCTCTTTTTTCTTTTTTTTAATAACATAATATATACAAAAAGTTAATGCATATGGTTCAACATTCAATGCATGAGTATGTACCCAACTTCAAAGATCTTCAACAAAATACAAAAATACACTTTTGTCTTAACTAATATTTCCAAACTTTTCCACACTTGAATGATACACACTCTCACTAATATAAGCTAATCAAAACAAAGAACATTTATTATTTTTTATTTAGGGATAGTGATGTGCTAAAATTAAGAACAAAAGGATAGATAAAAGGCTCAAAATTGGTTAACAATGGCAGATAAAAGGTAGGCTATTTGGGTAAGTGAGCTAATTGAAATAAATGTTTCAATCATATAAATGCATTCATACATAGAATAATGGACATAAAGAATTAAACAAATCAAAGATTACAATTATAGAAAGAGAATAATACACACAAGAATGAAAATAATAGTTATATGATGTAACCACATAATTAGGCTCAAAACTCACATGGTTGTGTGTTCTTAGCTCAAAAATTATGTTCCACAATATATAATTCAAGCAAGTTATAATGAAAGATCTTAACTCAAATCAATTAGGATGTCCTATAGATAAATTCTATGGAAAATTTTATTATTTTGACAAAGCTTATTATATATATATGCAAACCAAGACAACGCAACTAAGAATTCTAAAAAACGTAGTAATAGAAGAAGAAAAAAAATGTGAAAGTGTTAGGATTAGAAAGTTTCACCCAAAAAATGGCCGATTGGTCGGATGACCTCCCCACACCTAAAAGTATGATAATGTGCTCGAGAACAAGCAGCAAAAGGAACTAGAGGATGATGCTGCAGACTTTAAAGGAGTTATCCCTTGTGTATCTAGCTCGACTATTGAGAAATAATTTCAACAAGAGTATACCAGCAATATATTTTGAAAAATTCAACAGGAATTCATTAAAAAAGAAGATTATTTAATCCGTTGTGTGGCAAAAGAGGGCGATTTGGTTTGTGTGAAAGTGAACGAGTATAAACTAGTTTGTGAGAAGGTTCCATGTTGTTCTTATGGCGTTGATTTTGACCCTTTGACTCAGAAGGTTTGATACAAGTGTAACATGTTTGAATCAAGATATAAGGTGTTGCCACTGCCTTGTAGTGTTATCATTTTACAGAGCAAAAAGAGTATCATTTTGCTATGTTATCCCTCAAAATAGTATGGTCACAAAGAGTGAGTGTGTGTTGGTGTATATGACATTCAAGGCCCTTTAAGGGTTATAGGGTCGGCCAAAAACTAAGAGGTTTGGAGTTGACCTAGACAGATCAATTAAGAAATCTAAGCAGAAAAGGAAGAGAAATTCACCTTCAGTATGTGTTTGCCTTAATTATATTTGAACATTTGTTAAGGTAGTTTTGTGGATATAGTTGAGGTGTTTTCTTTGTGCGGTGACTTTTCAGGACAATGATGTAGAAGCTACTAAAACCGAAGACTTTGATGCTGCTTTTAGATGGAATGAACCGCAAGAATATGGCATATTCATGTCTTTGTTAAACTCTTTTGGGAATAGTGAGATTATATTGAGTAGGAATTGTACATGTTTTGTATTGACGGTTTTACATTTTTGTTGGATATGATGAATTTAGACTAACAAATATGTGATATCTCGTTAGTTTTTTGTTTTTTTTTTTGTTTTACTCCTATGAATCAAGCATTGTAATCTATAGTGTAATAAACATTCTAAAGGAAAAACATAAGCTACTTTTAAAAAATGTTAGATGTATAATGGTGCACGAAATTGTGGTCATCAATGGCGCCATCAACATGGTACGCACAATTGCAATCTCAACTCTTTATCACAACTTCGCACAACTAACCAGCAAGTGCACTGGGTCATCCAAGTAATAAACCTTACGCGAGTAAGGGTCGATCCCACGGAGATTGTTGGTATGAAGCAAGCTATGGTCATCTTGTAAATCTCAGTCAGGCAGATTCAAATGGTTATGGAGGATTAATGATTAAAAGATAAATAAAACATAAAATAAAGACAAAGATACTTATGTAATTCATTGGTGAGAATTTCAGATAAGCGTATGGAGATGCTTTGTCCCTTCCGTCTCTCTGCTTTCCTACTGTCTTCATCCAATCCTTCTTACTCCTTTCCATGGCAAGCTGTATGTTGGGCATCACCATTGTCAATGGCTACAGTCCCGTCCTCTCAGTGAAAATGTTCAACGCACTCTGTCACAGCACGGCTATTCATCTGTTGGTTCTCAATCATGTCGGAATAGAATCCAGTGATTCTTTTGCGTCTGTCACTAACGCCCCACAATCGCGAGTTTGAAGCTCGTCACAGTCATTCAATCCTTGAATCCTACTCAGAATACCACAGACAAGGTTTAGACCTTCCGGATTCTCAAGAATGCCGCCATCAATTCTAGCTTATACCACGAAGATTCTGATTAAGGAATCCAAGAGATATCCACTCAATCTAAGGTAGAACGGAGGTGGTTGTCAGACACACGTTCATAGGTGAGAATGATGATGAGTATCACAGATCATCACATTCATCAACTTGAGGAACAAGTGATATCTTAGAACAAGAATAAGCTGAATTGAATAGAAGAACAATAGTAATTGCATTAATACTCGAGGTACAGCAGAGCTCCACACCCTAATCTATGGTGTGTAGAAACTCCATCGTTGAAAATACATAAGAACAAGGTCTAGGCATGGCCGAGAGGCCAGCCCCATGATCTAAGAACTAGACGTCCCAAGATGATCCTAAGATCTAAATTGATCCAAAGATGAAAATACAATAGTAAAAGGTCATACTTATAGAGAACTAGTAGCCTAGGGTTTACAAATATGAGTAAATGACATAAAAATCCACTTTCGGGCCCACTTGGTGTGTGCTTGGACTGAGCATTGAAGCATTTTCATGTAGAGACTCTTCTTGGAGTTAAACGCCAGCTTTTGTGCCAGTTTGGGCGTTTAACTCCCATGCTTGTGCCAGTTCCGGCATTTTACGCCAGAATTCTTGAGCTGACTTGGAACGCCTGTTTGGGCTATCAAATCTCGGACAAAGTATGGACTATTATACATTGCTGGAAAGCCCAAAATGTCTACTTTCCAACGCTATTGAGAGCGCGCCAATTGGGCTTCTGTAGCTCTAGAAAATCTACTTCGAGTGCAGGGAGGTCAGAATCCAACAGCATCTGCAGTCCTTTTCAGCCTCTGAATCAGATTTTTGCTCAGGTCCCTCAATTTCAGCCAGAAAATACCTGAAATCACAGAAAAATACACAAACTCATAGTAAAGTCCAGAAAAGTGAATTTTAACTAAAAACTAATAAAAATATAATAAAAACTAACTAAAACATACTAAAAACATACTAAAAACAATGCCAAAAAGCGTATAAATTATCCGCTCATCACAACACCAAACTTAAATTGTTGCTTGTCCCCAAGCAACTGAAAATCAAATAAGATAAAAAGTAGAGAATATGCAATGAATTCCAAAAACATCTATGAAGATCAGTATTAATTAGATGAGCGGGACTTTTAGCTTTTTGCCTCTGAACAGTTTTGGCATCTCACTCTATCCTTTGAAATTCAGAATGATTGGCTTCCATAGGAACTCAGAATCCAGATAGTGTTATTGATTCTCCTAGTTAAGTACGATGATTCTTGAACATAGCTACTTTATGAGTCTCGGCCGTAGCCCAAAGCACTCTGTCTTCCAGTATTACCACCGGATACATACATGCCACAGACACATAACTGGGTGAACCTTTTCAGATTGTGACTCAGCTTTGCTAGAGTCCCCAATTAGAGGTGTCCAGGGTTCTTAAGCACACTCTTTTTGCCTTGGATCACAACTTTATTTTTTTCTTTTTCTTCCTCTTTTTTTTTCGCATGTATTATCTTTTTTTTTTGAATTCTCTGCTTTTTCTTGCTTCAAGAATCATTTTTATGATTTTTCAGATCCTCAGTAACATGTCTCCTTTTTCATCATTCTTTCAAGAGCCAACATTCATGAATAACAAATTCAAAAGACATATGCACTGTTCAAGCATACATTCAGAAGTCAAAGTTTGCCACCACATCAAAATAATTAATCTGTTATAAAATTCAAAATTCATGCAATTCTTCTCTTTTCCAATTAAGAACATTTTTCATTTAAGAAAGGTGATGGATTCATAGGATATTCATAAATTTAAGGCATAGACACTAAGACACTAATGATCATAAGACATAAACATAGATAAACATAGGCATAAAAATTTGAAAAACAGGAAATTAAAGAACAAGGAGATTAAAGAACGGGTCCACCTTAGTGATGGCGGCTTGTTCTTCCTCTTGAAGATCTTATAGAGTGCTTGGGCTCCTCAATGTCTCTTCCTTGCCTTTGTTGCTCCTCTCTCATGACTCTTTGATCTTCTCTAATTTCATGGAGGAGAATGGAATGTTCTTGGTGCTCCACCCTTAGTTGTCCCATGTTGGAACTCAATTCTCCTAGGGAGGTGTTGATTTGCTCCCAATAGTTTTGTGGAGGAAAGTGCATCCCTTGAGGCATCTCAGGGATTTCATGATGAGTGGGATCTCTTGTTTGCTCCATCCTCTTCTTAGTGATGGGCTTGTCTTCATCAATGAGGATGTCTCCCTCTATGTCAATTCCAACTGAATAACAGAGGTGACAAATGAGATGAGGGAAAGCTAACCTTGTCAAGGTAGAGGACTTGTCCACCACCTTATAAAGTTCTTGGGATATAACCTCATGAACTTCTACTTCCTCTCCAATCATAATGCTATGAATCATGATAGCCCGGTCTATAGTAACTTCGGACCGATTGCTAGTGGGAATGATTGAGCGTTGGATAAACTCCAACCATCCTCTAGCCACGGGCTTGAGGTCATGCCTTCTCAGTTGAACCGGCTTCCCTCTTGAATCTCTCTTCCATTGAGCGCCCTCTTCACAAATGTCGATGAAGACTTGGTCCAACCTTTGATCAAAGTTGGCCCTTCTAGTGTAAGGGTGTTCATCTCCTTGCATCATGGGCAAGTTGAATGCCAGCCTTACATTTTCCGGACTAAAATCCAAGAATTTCCCCCAAACCATTGTAAGCCAATTCTTTGGGTCCGGGTTCACACTTTGATCATGGTTCTTGGTGATCCATGCATTGGCATAGAACTCTTGAACCATTAAGATTCTGACTTGTTGAATGGGGTTGGTAAGAACTTTCCAACCTCTTCTTCGGATCTCATGTCGGATCTCCGGATATTCACTCTTTTTGAGTTTGAAAGGGACCTCGGGGATCACCTTCTTCATGGCCACAACTTCATAGAAGTGGTCTTGATGCACCCTTGAGATGAATCTCTCCATCTCCTATGACTCGGAGTTGGAAGCTTTTGCCTTCCCTTTCCTCTTTCTAGAGGTTTCTCCGGCCTTAGATGCCATAAATGGTTATGGAAAAACAAAAAGCAATGCTTTTACCACACCAAACTTAGAAGGTTTTCTCGTCCTCGAGCAAAAGAAGAAAGAAAAGAGTAGAAGAAGAAGAAATAGAGGAGATGGAGGTGGCTTTGTGGTTCGGCCAAGGGGGAGAAGTAGTGTTTAGGTTGTGTGAAAATGAAGGAGTGAAGAAGAGTTTATATAGGGGTGGGGAGAGGGGTAGGGTTCGATCATGGATGGGTGGGTTGGGAGGGAAAGTGGTTTGAATTTGAATGGTGAGGTAGGTGAGGTTTTATGAAGGATGGATGTGAGTGGTGAGGAGAATAGTGAGATTTGATAGGTGAGGGGTTTTTGGGGAAGAGGTGTTGAGGTGATTGGTGAATGGGTGAAGAAGAGAGAGAGTGGTGGGGTAGGTGGGGATTCTGTGGGGTCCACAGATCCTGAGGTGTCAAGGAAAATTCATCCCTGCACCAAGTGGCGAGCAAAAATGCTCTTTATGCCAATTCTGGCGTTAAACGCCGGGCTGGTACCCATTTCTAGCGTTTAACGCCAGCTTCTTGCCCCTTCCTGGTATTTAACGCCAGTCTGGTGCCTCTTTCTGGCGTTAAACGCCTAGAATGGTGCCAGACTGGGCGTTAAACACCCATTTGCTGCCCTTACTGGCGTTTAAACGCCAGCAAGTTTTCCTCCAGGGTGTGTTATATTTCTTTCTGTTTTTCATGCTATTTTTGCTTTTTCAATTGATTTTGTGACTTCCCATGATCATCAACCTACAGAAAACATAAAATAACAAAGGGAATTAGATAAATATAACATTGGGTTGCCTCCCAACAAGCGCTTCTTTAATGTCAGTAGCTTGACAGTGGGCTCTCATGGAGCCTCACAGATACTCAGAGCAATGTTGGAACCTCCCAACACCAAACTTAGAGTTTGAATGTGGGGGTTCAACACCAAACTTAGAATTTGGTTGTGGCCTCCCAACACCAAACTTAGAGTTTGACTATGGGGGCTCTGTTTTGAGAGAAGCTCTTCATGCTTCCTCTCCATGGTTACAGAGGGATATCCATGAGCCTTAAACACAAGGGATTCTTCATTCATTTGAATGATCAATTCTCCTCTGTCAACATCAATCACAGCCTTTGTTGTGGCTAGGAAGGGTCTGCCAAGGATGATGGATTCATCCATGCACTTTCCAATCTCTAGGACTATGAAATCAGCAGGGATGTAATGGTCTTCAACTTTTACCAGAACATCCTCTACAAGTCCATAAGCTTATTTTCTTGAATTGACTGTCATCTCTAGTGAGATTCTTGTAGTTTGTACCTCAAAGATCCCTAGCTTCTCCATTACAGAGAGAGGCATGAGGTTTATGCTTGACCCTAGGTCACACAGAGCCTTCTTGAAGGTCATGGTTCCTACTGTACAAGGTATTGAAAACTTCCCAGGGTCCTGTCTCTTTTGAGGTAATCTCTGCCTAGTCAAGTCATTCAGTTCTTTGGTGAGCAAAGGGGGTTCATCCTCCCAAGTCTCATTACCAAATAACTTGTCATTTAGCTTCATGATTGCTCCAAGGTATTTAGCAACTTGCTCTTCAGTGACATCTTCATCCTCTTCAGAGGAAGAATACTCATCAGAGCTCATGAATGACAGAAGTAAATCCAATGGAATCTCTATGGTCTCAGTGTGAGCCTCAGATTCCCATGGTTCCTCATTAGGGAACTCATTGGAGGCCAGTGGACGTCCATTGAGGTCTTCCTCAGTGGCGCTCACTGCCTCTTCCTCCTCTCCAAATTCAGACATGCAGATCATGTTAATGGTCTTTCACTCTCCTTTTGGATTCTCTTCTGTATTGCTTGGAAGAAAACTAGGAGGGAGTTCAGTAACTTTCTTGCTCAGCTGACCCACTTGTGCCTCCAAGTTTCTAATGGAGGACCTTATTTCAGTCATGTAACTTTGAGTGGTTTTGATTAGATCAGAGACCATGGTTGCTAAGTCAGAGTGGCTCTGCTTAGGATTCTCTGTCTGTTGCTGAGAAGATGATGGAAAAGGCTTGCCATTGCTAAACCTGTTTCTTCCACCATTATTGTTATTGAAACCTTGTTGAGGTCTCTGTTGATCCTTCCATGAGAGATTTGGATGATTTCTTCATGAAGGATTATAGGTGTTTCCATAGGGTTCTCCCATGTAATTCACCTCTTCCATTGAAGGGTTCTCAGGATCATAAGCTTCTTCTTCAGATGAAGCGTCTTTAGCACTGCCTGGTGCAACTTGCATTCCAGACAGACTCTGAGAAATCATATTGACTTGCTGAGTCAATATTTTGTTCTGAGCCAGTATGGCATTCAGAGTATCAATCTCAAGAACTCCTTTCTTCTAATTCGTCCCATTGTTCACTGGATTCCTTTCAGAAGTGTACATGAATTGGTTATTTACAACCATTTCAATGAGTTCTTGAGCTTCTGCAGGCGTCTTCTTCAGATGAAGAGATCCTCCAGCAGAGCTATCCAATGACATCTTGGACAGTTCAGACAGACCATCATAGAAGATACCTATGATGCTCCATTCAGAAAGCATGTCATAAGGACACTTTCTGATCAATTGTTTGTATCTTTCCCAAGCTTCCTAGAGGGATTTGCCTTCCTTCTGTCTGAAGGTTTGGACTTTCACTCTAAGCTTACTCAATTTTTGAGGTGGAAAGAACTTTTCCAAGAAGGCATTGACTAGCTTTTCCTAAGAGTTCAGGCTTTCTTTAGGTTGTGAGTCCAACCATATCCTAGCTCTGTCTCTTACAGCAAAAGGGAATAGCATAAGTCTGTAGACCTCAGGGTCAACCCCATTGGTCTTGACAGTGTCACAGATTTGTAAAAATTCAGCTAAAAACTGATGAGGATCTTCCAATGGAAGTCCATGGAACTTGCAATTCTGTTGCATTAGAGAAACTAATTGAGGCTTAAGCTCAAAGTTGTTTGCTCCAATGGCAAGGATTGAGATGCTTCTCCCATAGAAGTCGGGAGTAGGTGCAGTAAAGTCACCAAGCACCTTCCTTGCATTATTGGCATTGTTGTTGTTTTCGGCTGCCATGGTTTCTTCTTCTTTGAAGATTTCTGTTAGGTCCTCTACAGAGAGTAGTGCTTTAACTTCTCTTAGCTTTTGCTTCAAGGTCCTTTCAGGTTCAGGGTCAGCCTCAACAAGAATGCTTTTGTCTTTGCTCCTGCTCATATGAAAGAGAATAGAACAAGAAAATATGGAATCCTCTATATCACAGTATAGAGATTCCTTAAGGTGTCAGAGGAAAAGAAAGATAGAGGGAAGAGGTAGAAGAATTCGAACTTAGAAAGATAGAGTTCGAATTGTACATGTTAGTCCAAAATAGAAGGATGTGAGAAGAGGGGAAGAAATTTTCGAAAATAAATTTAAAAAGATTTTAAAAATATTTTGAAAAATTGAAGAATGATTTTTGAAAAATATGATTGGGAAAGAAATAAAGTGATTTTTGAAAAAGATTTTGAAATTAGAAATCAAAAAGATATGATTTGAAAATTATTTTGAAGAAGATGTGATTAAAAAGATATGATTGAAAAACAATTTAAAAAAAAGATTTGATTTTTAAAATTAATGACTTGGCTAACAAGAAAAGATATGATTCAAACATTAAACCTTTCTCAACAGAAAAGGCAACATACTTGAAATGTTGAATCAAATCATTAATTGTTAGCAAGTATTTTTGAAAAAGGAAAGAAATAGATTTTGAAAATATATGATTGAAAAGATATGATTTGAAAAAGATTTGATTTTGAAAAATTATGAAAACTTGAAAAAATTTGCATTAAAAACAAAATCTTCCCTCTTGTGCCATCCTGGCGTTAAACGCCCAGAATGGTATCCATTCTGGCGTTTAACGCCCAAAATGCTACCCTTTTGGGCGTTAAACGCCCAGCCAGGTATCCTAGCTGGCGTTTAAACGCCAGTTTTCCTTCTTCACTGGGCGTTTTGAACGCCCAGCTTTTTCTGTGTAATTCCTCTGATGTATATTCTGAATCTTCAATTCTCTGTATTATTGACTTGAAAAGACACAAATTAAAAATTTTTTGGATTTTTAATGATGAGGAAAAATCAAAATGCAACTAAAATCAAATAAACAATGCATGCAAGACACCAAACTTAGAAGTTTGTATACTACTGACACTAACAAATTGAGAATGCATATGAGAAACAACAAAACACACAAAACAAGAGAATTTAAAGATCAGAGCAAGTAAATCATCAAGAACAACTTGAAGATCAATGAAGACACATGATGAATGCAAGAAGAACAGAAACATGCAATTGACACCAAACTTAAAATGAGACACTAGACTCAAACAAGAAATATTTTTGGTTTTTTATGATTTTGTAATTTTTTTGGATTTTTCGAAAATTATATGGAGAAGAAAATAAAGAGATTTAAAATTTTTAATAAGAATTCCAGGAATCATGCAATGTTAGTCTAAAGCTTTAGTCTAAAAGAATTAGACATGGCTAGCCAAGCTTCAGCAGGACATTACATTCAAGAGCTAAATTGATGAAGATCAATTAGCTTTGGTGATGATGAGAACATCACCTTGAAACACTAGAATTCATTCTTAAAAATTTTGAAAAATACCTAATCTAAGCAACAAGATGAACCGTCAGTTGTCCAAACTCAAACAATCCCCGGCAACAGCGCCAAAAACTTGGTGCACGAAATTGTGATCATCAATGGCGCCATCAACATGGTACGCACAATTGCAATCTCAACTCTTTATCACAGCTTCGCACAACTAACCAGCAAGTGCATTGGGTCGTCCAAGTAATAAACCTTACGCGAGTAAGGGTCGATCCCACGGAGATTGTTGGTATGAAGCAAGCTATGGTCATCTTGTAAATCTCAGTCAGGCAGATTCAAATGGTTATGGAGGATTAATGATTAAAAGATAAATAAAACATAAAATAAAGATAAAGATACTTATGTAATTCATTGGTGAGAATTTCAGATAAGCGTATGGAGATGCTTTGTCCCTTCTGTCTCTCTGCTTTCCTACTGTCTTCATCCAATCCTTCTTACTCCTTTCCATGGCAAGCTGTATGTTGGGCATCACTATTGTCAATGGCTACAGTCCCGTCCTCTCAGTGAAAATGTTCAACGCGCTCTGTCACAGCACGGCTATTCATCTGTCGGTTCTCGATCATGTCGAAATAGAATCCAGTGATTCTTTTGCGTCTGTCACTAACGCCCCACAATCGCGAGTTTGAAGCTCGTCACAGTCATTCAATCCTTGAATCCTACTCAGAATACCACAGACAAGGTTTAGACCTTCCGGATTCTCAAGAATGCCGCCATCAATTCTAGCTTATACCACAAAGATTCTGATTAAGGAATCCAAGAGATATCCACTCAATCTAAGGTAGAACGGAGGTGGTTGTCAAGCACACGTTCATAGGTGAGAATGATGATGAGTGTCACGGATCATCACATTCATCAAGTTAAGGAACAAGTGATATCTTAGAACAAGAATAAGCTGAATTGAATAGAAGAACAATAGTAATTGCATTAATACTCGAGGTACAGCAGAGCTCCACACCCTAATCTATGGTGTGTAGAAACTCCACCGTTGAAAATACATAAGAACAAGGTCTAGGCATGGCCGAGAGGCCAGCCCCATGATCTAAGAACTAGACGTCCCAAGATGATCCTAAGATCTAAATTGATCCAAAGATGAAAATACAATAGTAAAAGGTTCTACTTATAGAGAACTAGTATCCATGATAAATAATTGTTTCCAGATATATCAAGAGCATTGAATTCAAGATGAGAAAGTTTCGACATAATGAAAATTTGTTACCTGAGTCTTCCTAAAAATTTGATTAGAGTCTCGTGCTGATAACATGTTGTAAAATAACTAAATAAATAAATAAGGAAGAGATAATAAATATAAAATATAGAAATATAATTAGATAACACTCGTAGAAATTTTCACTAGAATTACTATATCAATATAATAAATATAATTATGTATTGAATAATATTAAAGTATATAAGAAAGAGAATAATAAGAAAGAGAGGGAGAGAGAAGAATGTTGTATTCTTATTGTTGTTGTTTCTCCTGAGACGTTAGCCTCCTATTTATAGATACAAATGGTCAAATATTCAAAGCTCCATTTAATATCATTTTGGCTTGGAAGCTTCATTTCTCATAAGAAAAATAGGCATCCTCGTCCTTTTAAACTTATCACAACAACAACAACAATAATAATAATAATAATAATAATAATAATAATAATAATAATAATAATAAATAGAAAAATAGTGTGGCATACGTAGTTGCTATTAATATTATGAATACTGGGATCCAACAGGTATTATTATATCTTATTTAAATATTTTTTATTATTTTAAAAAAAGTATATTTTTTAAGTTGTAAATTTGAGATTATTAAATAAAACATAAAAATAAAAATTTTATAAGTTATTTACTATTTAGAATGTATAAAATAAAAAATATAAATTAAATAAAGTATGATTAAAAGAATTTAAATTATGTTATTAAAATGTGCAATAAAAATACAAAATTAAGATAAAAATTTATAAAGTAATTATTTATAAATAAATGTTATTAAATTTATTTAACTTCTCAACCCTATTTACTTTTTTTTGTGAAATAGATATATAAAAATTTATATTTAAAGTACTCTTATTTTATAAATTTTTTTTTATTTTTATACATAATTTTAATATATATAAAACAATTATATTTTTTTCAATATTATATTTAACATATTAAACTATCTTCAATTTTATTTTTTAAAATTACTAATTTTTATTTTTATCATACCCTCTTTTAGTATTATATACTATTTTCTTTAATTTTCTAACTGTTCTCTTAAAAAAAATAAATTAGACAATCTTCAACCCTATACATTTTAATAATATTTATTTATAAATAACTACTTTATAAATTTTTATCTTGATTTTGTATTTTTATTGCACATTTTAACAACGTAATTTAAATTTTTTTAATCATACTTTATTTAATTTATATTTTTTATTTCATACATTCTAAATGGTAAATAAGTTATAAAATTTTAATTTTAATTTTTATTTAATAACATCAAATTTACAATTTAAAAAAAATATTTTTTTAAAATAATAGAAAAATAGTTAAATAAAATATAAAAATACCTATTTGATCTCCAGTATTCATAATATTAATAACAATTAGATATGTTACACTATTTTCCTATTTATTATTATTATTAATAATGTGTTCTGGAGTGATTTATTTTGTTGTGAGTTATAATATATACTTCACATTTTTTTATCAACAAATAAGTACATCTTCAGAACTCATCAATAATGGTCCATCAGCCTCATAATTAACTAAAGTGATCAAACAAAACATAATTAATTAAGTTAATTGCTGTCAATTACATCTAATTAAGAAAGAAAGTCAAATCAGATAAAAATTTCCTAACCTGACATATCTTTGATAGCAATATAAATGTTATCAGATATTATACTAACGTGTCTTTATTATCACCCTGCCAACTCAGTTCATCACATGATGAAAAAAATAGGCATCTTCATCGTAGCATTGCCCTTATTATATTGCTATACATTAAACAGTGAGTAATATCTTCACATCATCTGAAGGGACATAGACTCTACACCGATCATCATTTTCATTTGTGTCATGAAATTACAAATTTGTTAACTCACAAAGACCATATTATAAAATACAACAAAAATACTCTTACTACTCGAGGCAATGTTCTAAATAAGAAAAAACAGAAATAAGGAAACTACCATTTCCTGTGGGCTCTGTCATGTGCCTAATGAAAATAATAAAGGCCAGAGACCATGATTAATTAAGTTTGATAAAATGATAAACCCTAAAAACCTAGTCCCACTGAACTTCCCTATAGAAAGTCCACTCAGAAGGATTCAGTGTAGTTTTGCCATCAGCTGCAACAAGATCATATGGTGAATCTTCTGCAAATTCAGTTGGCATGGACTTCCAATGAAGGCATGGCTCCCACTCAGCCTCCTTAAGCACTTTCAGTATCTCCTTCACCACAATTTTGCTTCCCTCAGATGCCAAATGTATACCATCACTGCACAAATTATTTTAAAATGAGAACAAATTAAACAAGGATTAAATAACTTTTTGATCTCTGTAAAATTAATGAGTTATAGTTTTGGTCCCTGTAAAATTATTTTTGAGGTGTTGCCTTAAAAATTTCCAAAAAGTATGTGAAATTGCCCCAATCATACCACAAATAGATCAAGTTGGAGATTGCTAATGATGCTTTGAACCATAGGTGCAAAGTTGATCAACTTAGGTCTCTTCCACATTCAATTATTTTGAAGGTTAAATTACTCTAGAGTTCCTATAGTCTCACTCAATTTTCTGTTAGGTCCTTATAGTTTAAGCCTTTTATATTGTGACAGAATTTTCAATTTGGTGTCTATATTTTTGAACATTTCCATTCAAGTCTTACTAAACAAATTATTTTCAAATAAGTCCCTCTAATTTAAGAATGTTTTGATCAAGTCTGTATACAAGATGATAAATCAAGCCGTACGAATTTCGGCCAAGTCCTTTTCTTTTGCTAACTAAGCATTGGGGCTTGATCACGAAAACTTTACGGATTAATTTGTACGGATATGCTGTGATCTAGCCATAAACAATCTTGCACAGAAAAAGAAGCACAAGATACTTGATTAGATTCAGAGAAAGATACATGCATTGGAAAATTTGATTGCAAAAGATAACAGAGTTTTGGAATTTCATGCTATATGAGCATAAAAAATAAAGAATGATAAAGGAGAGGTTCTGCAGCTTACGTAAAACAAGCATTCATCCAATCGTCTCTCTTCTGTAGTGCATTGAAAAGATCAATGACTTTCACATCCAGTTCCTTGCATAGCTTTATGCATGCTTCTGAATAGCTTTGGCACAATTCATTTGTTCTTACCAGCTCGCTAAATATTCCACTGATTAAGAAAATAATCTATTTAGAGCTTAATGTTATTGGAATTACAGAAACAAAATGTAACAGAAAAATGTCTTCAGCTTACCTAGTATTTCCTTTTACTTTTTCTTCATTGACAGGCGGACAGCTAAGAACAAGGATACGCATCGTTTCAGAGAGGCTCTGACAGTCAAAACACTCACATTAAATTATAGATAGCAGTTTCCCATTAGAAAATGCAAATATGATCATGTATTTATTGGTAAAAAGATCATTGTAAGTTTAAGATTCATTTTCCATTATGTAGAAGAGTTAAGAAAATTGGTGGTCTTTCTACATCTACATCAATTCAAGAATCCAATTTTCCAATTCTCAAATCTCACCTAGTAAACAATAACAACTAAAACTTGTCCCAGTAAGTGAGTTAGCTAAGTGAAGTAAAGAATGCTATAGCCTTCCGTTGTAAACTATATTTACATTTAAACCATTAATACCTAAATCTCTTTTGATCTCACCTAGATATACATTTACTTCCTTGATTCGGTGACCCATTGTGCTTGGTACACTTTGGTAAAGATGTTGAATGAATTCAGTACAACATTTCACTGTTTGAGTATTCTGTTGTTTAAAAATCAAAATATACATGTTTGCGGTACTAGGTAATGAGATCCATCTAGAAAGAACCTCATACTTAAAGAAGAAGACAGAGAAGAAGTACCTGAAGATGAACCAGAATCTTCCTCATGTTCTCAATATATTCAGGAAGAGGCACATGAGGGCCAAGGCCAGATGAGTGAGGACCCATGGAATCATTACCTCCAAAATAAACTATTACAAGAGTAGGTTGTGCAGCAGCATCCTGGGAAATTGGAAAAAGAACATCATATGATGTAAGTACGATAAATTGAAAGGTAAGCACATAAATAAATAGCCACATGTGCATTGCTTGATACTTTCCATGGATCCGACATTGGTCTGCATGATATGTGACAAACTGCCTAATAATAATATCCTAATACTACGAAGGTTTTTAGTATAATGATAAAAAAAAAACCCAGGTTCCAAAACCAAAATGCCTTTACTTTTCTAAGGCACAGAAATACCTTTATTAATTTTTTAAATAGAAATTTATATTGTAATGTAGCTTGGAGCAATAAGGTTTCTACCAGTGTACTTGTTCTTCTTTCTTTAACCCCATGTGGATTTATGGACTAAATCATTCCTCAACAAAAATCTGATATATTCCCTTTTAATCAGTCAAAGTTAGAAAGATATCTTCCTAAGTGCTACTACAACAATATAAATAAACAACCAAAACTAGTGAATACTGAATAAATTGTATCCGATCAAAAGAGCTTAAATAGTTAAACCATAAGATACATCAATCAACTACAATGAAAAAATAAAAGCTTCGCCAAATTGCATCATATTGGATTCAATAGCTTAGTTATCTGCCATATGAATGTTGCTTTTAGAGGCACAAATACACTACCTTTGGGAAAACTTTATGGAGGACTTGAAGGGCACGTCGTGAGTTCCATCCATAGTATCCCCTAAGCACTATGTCTGCCTACAATTAGCATTCTGGAATCAGCATAAATTAACAGAAGAGCAGCCTCCATAATATTACTTTACATGAAAAGACACTAAAAGCAAACAGAAACATGATAATGACGCAGAACCACATGAATAACAAGATTTGCACTAAACACTCATGAAATGTTAATGTCCATCATGGGTGAGCATGGGCAAAGTCGAAGTTTAAATTTGAACCAGGACAGACACATAGTATTAGCCAAATATAATAAGAAACTCATTTTATTTTATTTATTAAATCAGCAAAAGTTTAGGTAAGTTCCTTATGATTATCCTACTAGAGTCGGAGCATGTCTCTAGGCTTTTTGAATGCTTACAGATTACCTACCAAAGTGGCATTCGCATTGGCAACAAGAGTCAAACTCAAATCTTTGTGGGATACAAGTTCGTTTCTTGTCTACTATGTCAACCATTTTTGGTGATAGGAAAGAAACTTGTAACCTAAATTAATTGAACAACCTCTTTGTCATGATTTTCTTCTTCAATTTTAAAAAATAAACCCACTAAAAGAAGGAAGATTGATCATATGTTGAAAACTTCCAAGAAGTCAAAATGATACAAGACATAAAGCTTATTAATGTCATCAGACTCCGAAACACAGCCTTAGGCCCCCCAAAGTTTTGACAGTTCATCATCTTAGTACATTTGGTTTCCCCTTAAGCATTGCCCCCCAAATAGTGGGAACGTTCCTCTCTAACCTAATATCTAATGGTTCCAAAAACAACATATTTTCATTTAGACGTATTTGCCTGAACATTTGAGTAGTTTAATCTGATAGTAAGTGCTCAAATCTTGCTATTACGGTTAGGATTAGAATACTGAAATCATATCAGTTTTTACTGCTATCATAATTATTGATAAAAATGGATGCTTTAGGATTGAGCCATTAAGGTTCTATATTGTATGATTCATTCAACAAAACAGAGGGAGACATCAAAACAAATTGATCAAAGAATCGAGAGAGAGAGAGGGTAGTGGGACCTTGCGAGAGTAGATATCGGAGAGAATGGTACCCCAACCGCCATGGCTGTAACTAAGCTGAACAATGGAGGATCCAAAGAGAACAAATTGAGGCCTTGAAGGTCCAACCATGACTCTCTCTCTCTCGCTCTGCTTCGTTCAACAACAATAAGAGTTTGTGATGGTGATTGTGACAGATTGAAAAAGAGACATCCAGAGAGAGAATACTGAATAGGTTGTTAAGAAGTGAAACTAACTCGGGGTCAACTCGCAACAAGACCTGCTAAGTATTCACACTAGTGGTAGTTCCTTACTGTATTGGTTTTTTTGTTAGTATGCATTAAAGGGTCTTTATAATTGAACATGGTGCAAACCCAAATCATATTCTATATATTTATGTATAAAATATAAATACATGTATAATTCATTCTGATTGTATATTTTATATTTTAATTCCTCACTTTTTAGATTTAGAGTTTTAATACCATGTCATGGTACTATTTATCCCAAAAATTTAAACTGATAAAAAAATACTAATAATTATATTTTTAATACTAAATCGGATATTTCTAAACTTTCATTATACATATTATACAAATATTTCATTGGTTTCCTATACTTTCTCTTTACAAATAATATTTTTGTTATAATTTTATATATTTTTATTCACCTAGTTGTTATTATTTAGTTGAGTACTTTTATTTTCATATAAGTTTTACTTATTATTTATTGGATGTTAATTATAAATTGTAACCGTGAGATGTATTTTTTAAATTATCAATTATGATTTTATACTCCTTAGTATTGATCTTTCTAAGTCTTCCAAATTTATTCAATTTGCACAATAGTCCTTCTTCCTTCATTGTTATCAATTGTCCTGGATTTCAAAGCTACTACAGCATCTCATTCATGGGTTCCATGATTCCACCATTTCTTATCTAAAAGGTTGCTGCATAAAGTGGAGTCAACAAGAAACTTTTATGCACATAGGGGCAAATTTTGGATTTTCTTTTTAAATTTTAAAAATATTCTTAAATTTTATTTTATTTTAATTTTATCAATTTCAATGTTATTAAATATATTTTTGATAACTAACTTTTTAAAAAATTTAAGATCAATTTAAAAATAATACATGATAACTGTGTCTAAAATACTTGTGTTGAAAATTTATTCTTATAAAATTATTATTAAATTAGTCGTAATTTTTTTTGAAAAATGATCTATTAGAGATAAAGTTAATGCAAATAAAAGTTTTTAGGATAAAATTAAAAAAAATAAAACATAAGAATATTTTTAAAACTTTTAAAAACTTTTAAAGACAAAATTTATACTTTACCTATCTTTTTAAATGAGACACCCAAAACAAAAATAAATATAGGGGCAATATTGAAACAAAGTATTTTACTTACAAAAAAATAGGGTTAACTATTAATTTAGTATTCGAAAGATTCAGCCGCAAATAAAAAGGTTCTTGAGAGATGTTATCGAAAAAATTGAATTATTTGAAAATGCGACAAAAATAATCAACAATTATTATATTTTTTGTAAATGACAAAAACAATTTTTGTATTTAGCAAACCATTTTATCGATTTGATCTGAATTTTTGTGTGGCAACATTTAAATAAATATTTAAAAAGTTCACACAAAAAATCGAAACAAAATTTGATCTTTAATTTTTTTATTTTAAAAAAAATATGATCTTTCATAATAAAAATTTTTTAAAAGAATTTACTTGACATAAAATTACCAAATTTTAATGATAAAAAATCTTATTTTTTAATAATTATTACAAAAATTTACATCAAAATTTAATGTATAAAAATTTTTAATATATATTTAATATCTATTTTTTTATCATTTTTTTAAATCTTTTAAAAATTTATTTATCATTAGTATTTTTTAAAATTTTTTATCAAGAATTTAAATTTTTAAATATTATTTTAATAATTTATTTTATAAAAAAATATTTATACACCAAAATAAATAGTTGGTTTTGATGTTCACCTTGACATGGTTGTTTCCTTATTAAGAATAGGTGGATTGAAACACACAAACATGTGTGCACTGTGGATCAATCCAGAGCGTCATCTTTCTTTTCTTCCTTCCTTAGTATATATGCTAAAACCATCCTCTTATTCCTTATAACAATAATAAATACTAAATTCAGCTCTTTTTTTTATCTTAAGATGGGTAAAATTTTTATTCAATGAATAAAACTAAAAGTTTAGGTCCTAAACTTGTGTTCTTTGACCAAAGATAAGTTAAAAACATTTCTAATTATTTATTTTCTAATCTATATTGGTAATTTTAATCAAAATAACGTTATCTTGAGAGAGCAAATAATCCATCTTTTTTATGAAAATAGTATTTCTGAAGTAAAAAAGAAAAATTAAATATGCAACTTATTCTCATGCTAGATCCGTCTTAAACCTAGTGTGGAGGATTTAAAATATATAATCTATATGATATATCATTATTAAAATTAAAAAGCAAAAATTAAATATTAAAATGAGAGAGACAGGAGAGGCGGAAGAAAATAAGGGACTACAGTTGTGTGACCATGTCTAAGGCAAAGCAATAATAATGCACAGAATCACACAACTTAATATATAAGGAAACCACGTAGGTCTAGGTGAATAAAGAAAAAAAAATTGAATTGTTATTTCAGAAATTGAAAGAAAGATAAAAAAAAATTGATTATTGTTTGCTTAAAAAAAGTTATTTCCAATTTGTTTGCATGACCACATATATAATCACTGATGAGTGAGAATAAGTATAGAGAATTCATTTTTAATTATATTAGTCAATTTTTTATTGTAAAATTATTCTTTTTAACTTTTGTTTTTTGTAAAAAATTTAAACTTTAACATTTAAAATTTAAAATATAAGATTTATAAAAAATAATAATTTTAAATATTAATTGATATTAACTACTCCTAAAAGAAAAGAACTCTTTAATTAATCTCACCATATAGTTCATAAGATGCATTGAATGAACATGCCAGTAACTCATAATTTCCTAATGAGTTATTGGTGAAATTGAAATGAATGAATGAATAGTTCAATAAAAGTGTGACAAGTAGTCGATGGAGAAGTAGGTTATCCTCTTTATGACTACAATAATGATTCTTCGGTTAGGGCTGAGACCTCACCAAACAAAACTAAATGCATTGAAGATTATTCAATAAAGAAAATTAAATATGGCAACGAGAGTAAATAAATAGAATAATTACTGATGGTGAGCATTTTTTATATTTTTTTATTATTTTAGATATGAATTTATTGAATTTTATTCAAATTTTAGTGTTTGAAATTTATTTGAATATTATTTTAAATCGTTCTATTGTTTTGATTATTTTAGATGAAGTTTGAATCGATTTAGCAGAGTTCGTATATAAGAAAAGAAAAGAATTTAGAATTTGCTAACTTGGCGCTACTTGGCACTAAATGCCGCATTTGGCGTTTAGCGCCCAAGGACTTTGGGAGGTGTGTAACGATTTTGCCAAGCAGGCGTCCGCATTTAGCGTCAGGAGCCTTGTGATTTCTGCCAAGCCTCTGCCTCGTGGGGGTGTTAAACGCCAAGCCAGAAAGTTAGAAATGAATAAGATTACACTGTCATCATGGGAGCTAAACGCCAAGTCTGATATTTAGCGCCAGGAGAACAGAATTGAAGTGGGAGTTACTGCCACCTGGGATATTAAACGTTGAATCTAACATTTAGCGCCAGTAGCGCGGATCAGCCTCACCCAAAGGAGCATCTTTAGTTGGATTTGATTTTTAATTATTGAAATTTATTTTGTTTTAGTTAAATTTTATTTACAAACAAAATTTTTTAGGGTTAGAATTTATTATTTTATTTTAATTTCTAATCAAATTAGGTTAGATATAAAAGAGAAAAGATTCAGCCCTTCGAACTCTCTCTTCTCTTGGACCTTATTCTGCATTTTAAATCATAATTTTTCTCTGAATCATGAGCAACTAAACCTCCATTATTAAGGTTAGGAGCTCTGTTTATTCTATAGATTAATACTATTGTCACTCTATTTTAATTAATGCATTGATTTAATTTCAACAATTACTTTCGTTCTTCATCTTATGAATTTGAGTGCATTAGAAAATAACTCTTATTCTATATGAATTCTTGTTGATTTTTAGAAAAGTTATCTCACTTGAATACTTATATTTGGGTAATTAGGGTTTATGTGAAAATAAACTAGGATTGAACTTAACCCTTTAATCTTATATTAAGTGACCAAGGAATTGGTGGTTGATTAGGTATAGGAGACTAAATCACTAAGGGATTAGGGTTAGTCAATTACAGTTTGTCATGAAATGAACTTTGCATGATTAAAAAATAGTCAGTAAGAAATATAAATTCAAAAAAATAAGCATCTATGAAATCTTAACTGTTCTCTCACATACTTCTTATACTGAATCTACTATTTGCTTTCTGAACTCCTGAATTATTGTTTATTGCAATTTAAACCCCCCAAAACACCATTTTCTTCTAGCCTGACTAAGTGAATCATTCGATTATTATTGCTTGGTTCCTCTATCCTCGTGGGATCGACCTTCGCTCACCTGAGGTATTACTTGGTACGACCCGGTGCACTTGCCGGTTAGTTTGTGAACTCTGAATTTCGCACCAAATTTTTGGTGCCGTTGCCGGGAATTGACTACGATTAACAACTAACCGTTGTCTGATTGCTTAGATTAGGAGTTCTTAGTTTTTAATTTCTATTTATTTTTTGTTATTAAAATTTTTGAAAATTTAGTCTTGTTTTATTTAAAATTTTTCTCATAATTTCTGAAATTAAGTTTGGTGTCCCTTCAGTTGTTTTATTTTTCCTAATTATTTTTCTTATTAAGTTTGAATCTTGTATTCTATTTTTTCTCAGTAGTTGTCTGAATTTTTGTTTAATTTATTCAGTTATTTTATTTTATTTCTTTTACACGGATTACTTTACTGGAAATTCTCTTCACTCTGACGTAGAAATTTCCACTTTTTCTTATTTTCTGTTTATTTATGAGCAGGAACAGGAACAAAGAACCACTTCTAGACTTTGATCATGAGATTGAAAGAACCTTGAGAAGGCGTTTACAACAGGCTATAGCTTATAAAGCTGGTGAAAATCTCAGGGACAACTTTGAAAGGGAAGTTGAAGAGCTCACTATGGATCCCGACAACAACAACCTTGTTAATCCGAATGCTCTTCATGCTTAATATTCCTTAATAACCCAAAAGGATACTTGGTTCATACACTGTCCCTAGTCCCAATTTCTATGAAAATAATATTGTTGTACTTCCTTTGGCTGCTAAGAACTTTGAGCTGAAACCTCAGCTCATTACCTTGGTGCAATAGAATTGTCAGTTTTATGGACTCCCGCAGAAAGACCCAAACTTATTCATCTCAAATTTTCTGCAGATCTGTGATACTATAAAGACCAATGGTGTCTAGCCTGATGTTTATAAGTTGCTCCTCTTTTCGTTTGCTGTATGGGACAAAGCCAAGCAGTAGCTTGATACATAGCTTAAGAAAAGCTTGGATACATGGGATAAGTTGGTCAACAGGTTTTTAACTAAGTTCTTTCTACCTCAGAAGCTGACTAAGCTGAGGATGGATGTTCAGACTTTCAAGAAGAGAGAGGATGAATCTCTCTATGAAGCTTGGGAGAGATACAAATTGATGCTCAGGAAATGTCCTCCTGACATGTTCTCAGATTGCATTCAGTTATAGATCTTTTATGATGGAGTTACTGAGACCGCCAAAATGTCTTTGAATAATTCTACAGGCGGATCCCTCCACATGAAAAAGACCCTGAAGAGGCTATGGAGTTGATTGAAATGGTTGCTAACAACCAATACTTGTACTCTTTTGAGAGGATCTCTATTAGGAAAGGAGTCATAAAATTGGATGCTTTGGATGTCATTCTTGCTCAATTACAAGGTCATATCTCAACAGATCAATGTCATTACCCAACACTTGAGTGGAATGCAAGTCTCAGCTGTTAATACTCAAGATACATCTTATGACATGAGTGGTGGCTTTTCTCAAGGTGAGACAATGAGCGGATATTTTATACGCTTTTTGCCATCATTTTCATATAGTTTTTAGCATGTTTTGTTTAAGTTTTATTAAGTTTTCATAGGTTTTAGTGCAAAATTCACATTTTTGGATTCTACTTTGAGTTTGTGTGTTTTTATAAAATTTCAGGTATTTTCTATCTGAAATTGAGGAGTTGGAGCAAAAGTTTGATTTAGAGGTAGAGAAAGCACTGTAGATGCTATCAGGATCTGACCTCCTTGCACTCAAAAGAGCTTCTCTAAAGTAATAGAAGTCCAAATGGAGCGTTCTTAATGCATATGAGAATCTAAGATTCAGGGCTTTCCAGCAATATATAATAGTCCATACTTTGCTTCAGAATTAAAGGCCCAAAACTGGCGTTCAACACCAATTATCTACCCCAGTCCAGGCGTCCAATGCCCAGAGAGGAGTGGCCAGCGTCCAACGCCCATAAAGATGTCCCCAGCCAGCCTTCAATGCCCAAAGAGCACGTGGATACCACTCAAGCTCAGCCCAAACACTCACTAAGTGGGTCTCGAAAGTGGATTTTTGCACTACAAGTCTAAGCCTATCTTATTTCTGTAATCCCTAGTTATTAGTTTACTATTTAAAGGAGAAGATCATCCTTTTGTTAGACAACTTTCGATCTCTCCTGGTATTTTTCGAACCTTTCATTGTGTTTTCTATCAGTATGAGTCTCTAAAACTCCTAGGTTAAAGGGAGGAGCTTTGCTGAGTTTTATTGATTAATAAAAGTATTACTGTTCTATCTCAATTTGTGTTTGATCCTCTATTCTAAGATGTATCTTCATTCTTCAACCTAATGAATGAGTTGAACCGGCACAAGGTTATCTCTATTCTACATGGGTTCAGCGAGCGTATTTCATCAGATATCAATGAACCACCAGCTTGATTATACATCTCTTAGACGGCTAATCCATCACTTCATTGGGGACTTCTCGAGACGCCAGTTCAGCCAAGGTATGGGAAGATTAGGGTCTTTGTGGTAAAGATAAGAACCAAAGGCACAACATTCTCTAATCCGGAAGATTTGACCTTATCTATGGCGTTTTGAGTAGGATCATCAAGGGGAATGGACTACAGGAGCTTCACCCTCATTCAGACTGGATGCGCACTAACCCTGGTGCTTAGCCTAGAGGAGAATTGGTGACCTCTCAAGAAAGGCGTTGATCACATACAGCCTGCCATAGAAGAAATCATTCACAGTTGGCGTAGATAGGGAGATTAAATTAATCCAGAAGAATAAAGTATCTCTAAAGCCCTAACCATCTTCTTATCATTGCATTCACCTTCAATTGAGTAACATTATCTTTATTATACTTTTATGCGCTTTAAACAAACAAACAACTTTTCTATCCGCCTGACTAAGATCTACAAAATAACCACAACTTGATTCAAGCCAACAATCCTCGTGGGATCGACCCTGACTCACTCAAGTATTACTTGGACGACCCAGTGCACTTGCTGGTTTAGTTGTGTGAAGTTTAATTTCGCGCACCAAGTTTTTGGCAACATTGCCGGGGATTGTTCGAGTTTGGGCAACTAACGGATTGTCTTGTTTCTTAGATTAGGTATTGTTTTTTTATTTTATTTGAGTCTTTTATTTTCTTTTTCTTTTTCGAAAAAATTTAAAAAATTTTCAAAAACCTTTTCTTTTCTTTATTAATCTTGATCTTTTGTTTGAGTCTTTGTTCTTGTTCTTGTTTGAGTCCTTTTCAAATTTCTTGAATCTTTTTCAAAAAAAAATTTCAAAAATAATGTCTTTTGTTTGAATCTTGTGTCAATCTTTAAGCTTGATGTCTTCTTGTGGCTTTTCTTTTAAAATTTTTGAAATTGGTATCTTTGATTTTCAAAATTTTTAAGTTTAGTGTCTTTTGCATATTCTTTTTTTTCTTGGAATTATTTGAGTTTTGTTCTTGGTGTTCTTCTTAATCTTCAAAGTGTCCTTGTTTTTCTTCTTGTTTTGATCTTAAAAATTTTAAGTTTGGTGTCTCTTTGTGTTTCTCTTTGCAATTTCTGAATTCTAGGTGTCTTAGATTTAAAAATTTTAAGTTTGGTGTCTTTTTGTTGTTTTTCTCTTCTTCATTAATTCAAATATATATATATATATAATCTTTTTACTTCAATTTTCGAAAATCAATAAAAATTTCAAAATTTTTATTTCAAAATCATTGTCTTATCTTATCTTAGTTTTTAATTTCAAATTTAAATCTTTTTAAAATTAAATATTTTCAAAAATCATATTTTTTTTTTCAAATCACTATCTTATCTTTTTATCCTTCTTTAAAATTCAAAAATCTTATCTTATCTTATTTCAAATTTCAAAATCAAATCTTTTTAAAAATCAAATTTCAGATCTTATCTTTTTCAAATCTTTTCAAAATCTTATCTTATCTTTTCTAATTTCAAGTTTTAAATTCAATCTTTTCTAATCTTCTATCTTATCTTGTTTCAAATCTTTCTTAATTAGTTACTTGTTTTCTCTTTCTTTTTTTTCAAAACTTCCTAACTAATTCTTCTCTCTTCTAATTTCGAAAATATCTTCTCTCTTTCTCTCTCTTCTTTTTCAAAAATTCATCATTTAATTTTCAAATATTTTTAGTTAATTAGTTTTATTTTCGATTTTAATTAATAAATAAAAATAAAAACAAAAATATTTTCTCTTTTTACTTCTAATTTTCGAATTTCTATCCCTCTCTTTTCGAATTCTTCTTCTCTTTTCTCTATCTTCATTCTTCTTTTCTTTCTTCTTCACATCTCACAAGGAGTCCTCTATTCTTGAACATAGAGCTCCCATTCTTCTTTTTTCTTGTCTTCTTTTTCTTGTTTATGACCAGGAACAGAGATAAAGAGCCTCTTTTTAAACATGATCCTGAACCTGAAAAAACTCTAAGGAGGTGTTTACAACAAGTTAAAGCATAATGCTCCAGAAGAAACCTCTCAGAAAATTTTGAACAAGAAGCTGAAGACATGGCAGACAATGCTAATAATGGAGGAGATGCAAGAAAGGTTCTTGGTGACTACACTATACCAACCTCTAATTTTTATAGAAGAAGTATCTCCATACCTTCCATTAGAGCTAACAACTTTAAGCTTAAGCCTCAGTTAATCTCTCTTCTGCAACAGAATTGCAAGTTCCATGGACTTCCACTAGAAGATCCACACCAATTTCTACCGGGATTCTTGCAAATTTGTGACACTGTTAAGACCAATGGAGTGGATCCTGAGGTCTACAGACTTTTGCTCTTTCCCTTTGCTGTTAGAGACAGAGCTAAAATATGGTTGGATTCTCAACCTAAAGAAAGCTTAGACTCTTGGAAAAAGCTGGTTAATGATTTCTTGGCCAAGTTCTTTCCTCCCTAGAAGATGAGCGAAATAAAAGTGGAAGTTCAAACCTTCAGACAAAGAGAAGGTGAATCCCTCTATGAAGCTTGGAAAAGATACAAGCAACTAGTCAGAATATGTCCTTCTGACATACTCTCAGAATGGTCTATCCTAGGCACCTTCTATGATGGCTTATCAGAGATGTCCAAAATATCATTGGACAGCTCTGCAGGTAGATCACTCTACTTGAAGAAAACGCTTGCAGAAGCAAGAGAACTCATTGAGATGGTTGCAAACAACCAATTCATGTACACTTCTGAAATAAACCCTATGAACAATGGGTACCTCAGAAGAAAGGAGTTCTTGAAGTTGACACTCTGAATGCCATATTGGCTCAGAATAAGATCTTGACCCAGCCGGTCAATATGATCTCTCAGCATTTGACTGGAATGCAAGCTGCAACTGGCAGCACTCAAGAAGCTTCCTCTAAAGGAGAAGCTTATGATCCTGACCAATCCACCATGGAAGAGGTGAATTACATGGGAGAACCCTATGAAAACACCTACAATCCCTCATGGAGGAACCATTCTAACCTTTCATGGAAAGATCAACAGAAGCCTCAACAAGGCTTCAATAATAATCAAGGTGGAAGAACCCAGAATAGGTTCAACAACAGGCCACAATTTCCATCTTCTCAAGAGAATATGGAGACTTGTAAGCAGAGTCTTTCTAACTTAGTAACTATAGTCTCCAACCTCTCTAAGACCACTCATAGTTTCATAACTGAAATAAGGTTCTCCATTAGAAATTTGGAGGTACAAGTTGGTCAATTGAGCAAGAGAATCCCTAAAACTCCTCCTGATACTCTTCCTAGTAACACTAAAGTAAACCTAAGAGAATATTGCAAGGCCATCACCACTGAGGATGAGGCCGAATATGGAGAAACTCATATGGCATTGAACGCCAGTGAGGAAGACCTCACTGGGCATTCAATGTCCAAGTTGGCACAGAAGCTGGCGTTGAACGCCAATGAGGAATACCTCACTAGGCATTCAACGCCCAAACAGGCATCAAAGTTGGTGTTGAATGCAGTGAGGAAGCCTTCATCGGGAGTTCAACGCCCAAACTGGCAGGGAATCTAGCGTTGAACGCCAGTCAGGGAGCACTGGCTGGGCGTTCCACGGCCAACTTGGCAAAGGAACTGGCGTTGAACGCTAGTGAAGGGATGCATGATGGGCTTTCAACACCCAAATGACCACCAGAACTGGCGTTGAATGCCAGTAATGGAACACCTACTAAGAAAATTCCTATCCAAGAATTAAAAGAAGCCAAGGCTCATGTAGAGACCATAGAGGTTCCCTTGCATGCACTCCTACAGTGCATGAGTTCTGATGAATATACATCCTCTGATGAGGATGGGGACACTAGAGAAGAGCAAGTTGCTCGATACCTAGAAGCTCTTATGAAGCTAAATGCTAAAAACCAAAGGCAGATCATTCTCTGATCCAAAGATTCGACCTTGTCTGTGGCCTTTTGAGTAGGATCATCAAGGGAAATGGACTACAAGAGCTTCACCCTCATTTAGACTGGATGCGCACTAACCCTGGTGTTCAGCCTAGAGGAGAATCGGCGACCTCTCAAGAAAGGCATTGATCACATACAACCTGCCATATAAGAAATCATTCATAGTTGGCATAGACAGTGAGACCGAATTAATCCAGAAGAATAAAGCATCTCTGAAGCCTTAACCATCTTCTTATCATTGCATTCACCTTCAATTGAGTAGCGTTATCTTTATTTTACTTTTATGCGCTTTAAACAAACAAACAACTTTTCTATCCACCTGACTAAGATTTACAAAATGACCACAGCTTGATTCAAGCTAACAATCCTCGTGGGATCGACTCTGACTCACTCAGGTATTACTTGGACGACCCAGTGCATTTGCTGGTTCAGTTGTGCGAAGTTTAATTTCGCGCACCATGAGACTTATGATTATGTTAAATTTCCTCCTAAATAGGTTAATTACATGGGTAATTCCTCTAGACCCCCCAACAATGATCCTTTATCTAAGACATATAATCCGAGTTGGAGGAATCATCCTAATTTTGGTTGGAAAAATCAAGCACAGGGACAACAAAATTTTGGCAACAATTCTCAGGGCAATTTCAAGCAGAATAATTTTAGCAACCAGCAGTTTCATCCCTCTCAACCACAACAAGCACCTTCTCAGTCTCAGAATTCTCCTGAATTAGCATCTATTGTCACAAATCTTTCCAAAAGTACTCTTAGTTTCATGCAGGAGACCAGAGCTTCAGTTAGAAACTTGGAGGTTCAGATGGGTCAACTAGCCACAAAAGTTGCTAAAATTGATCAGAGGTCCAGCAACACCCTTTCTAGTAACACAATTCCAAATCCAAGAGAGGAGTGCAAGGTTATCACCTTGGTAAGTAGACCAGTGGTAGGTGAGGAAGCACAAGTTACTGAGGGACCGGTTGAAAAAGAAGCTCCAGAGAAGACTGAGGATGCTGTAGTACACGCCCCTCTAAGGCACTCGGATAACCCCCTTCTGGTTGATCTTGAGCAATATCCAGCATTTCCTAAAGCACCTAAATACAAGCCAAAGCTGTCATATGCTTAGAGGCTTCAAAAGGAGACAAAAGACAAACAATTTTCAAAGTTCTTGAAAGTCTTTAGAATGTTACAAATCAATATTTCTTTTGCTGAGGTTTTGGAGTAAATGCCTTTCTATGTCAAGTTCATGAAGGAGTTGCTATCCAAAAAGAGGCCTTTAAAGGGAGATAAGACAGTGGTCCTGACCAAGGAATGTAGTGCCATAATTCAGAATAATTTGCCAAGGATGATGGCTGATTCAGAGAGCTTTCAAATTTCATATACCATTGGAAGCACAGCCTTTGAGAAAGCCTTATATGATCTGGGAGCAAGCATAAATTTAATGCCCTTGTCTATGATGAAGAAGCTACAAATCAAAGAAGAACAACCAACAAGATAGTATTACAAATGGCAGATAAATCTTTGAAGCATGCACATGGAATAGTGGAGAATATCTTGGTTAAGGTGGGTAAGTTCTTCCTCCCAATAAATTTTGTAATTCTTGACATGGGGGAGGATGAAAACGCCTCTATAATACTAGGAAGACCATTTCTAGCCACTAGGAGAGCTCTGATTGATGTAGAAGAAAGTGAATTGATGTTGAGGGTGCATGAGGAGCATTTGATCTTCAAGATTTTTAAACTCATACATCACTCAGTTGAAGAAGGCAATTACATGAAGACTGAGTTCATTGATCCAAATATCCAAGAATCCCCTGATAATGTAAAACAGAGTTTGCAACTCAAACCTCCCTTGGTGGAAATCAATACAATTCCTCCTAATATCAAACCTAAGTTTGGTGTTGGGTGTATGTCATCTACCAAGGAGGAAGTTCCCAAGAAGAAAGTACCAAGGGGATAGAGAAACAAAAAGATCCCCACTAAAGGTTTCTCCCCAGGGTTAAAGGTGGTGTTGACTCATAATCCAGTGTTGCCCTATACAATAAACAAGATCCTCTCTTTTGAGCATATTGAGCTAATCTATGAGGACACAGGGAACCGATTCACAGTGAGAGGTGAGGAGTTGAAGCATTATGACCAACCTCCACCATTACAACAATCAACCATCAAGCTAGTGACATTAAAGAAGCGCTTATTGGGAGGCAACCTAATCTTTAGTATCCTTTGATTTTATATTGATTTTGGTTGTATTTAGGTTATTATGGTTCTTTATAGTTTTTCTTTGTTTTACTGTGTTTTGGTCATGCAAAGTGTTTATAACAGGAACAAGTGCAATCAGAAGAGTATTCATAATACTCTAGAGGGAATTCAGTTTGGATGCCTCAATGCTAAACGCCGTGAGCTGGCGTTTGGCTCCAAGAGGCACGTATTTCGAGGATAGCCCATTGTGGAGAGGGCGCTAAACGCTGAGCCTGGCATTTAGCGTTAAGGTGCACGCATTTCAAGAATTTGCCACTGTAATGGTGGCACTAAACGAGGCTACATGGCGTTTAGCACCAAGGGCTTTATTAACCAGTATGCGTACGCATGGACTTGTGTGTGTACGCACGAAATTTTTTTTTTTTTACTTTTTCTTGCCCTTATATCACTCTCTTCTTTCTCTTGTAATATTTTTGTTTTTACTCATCCGTGTGCTTTTTATGTCCCTCTTCGTCTTCATATTTTCTTTACTTAGAGACAAGAAAACTTTTAAGTTTGGTGTTGTAGAGCATGCTCTCTATTTATATTATCATCAATGGCACCAAAGGGAGGTAAATCATCTTGAAAAAGGAGCACAGCCTGAGCAATGAGATGGCCACTGGGATAACTGGAGGTGGTTGAGTTTCTTTCATTCTATTTTCCCTTCTACTCTTATTTCATTATCTACTATTTTCTATTGTTTGTCTTTATCTGTTGCATGATCTGCAGTACTTTCAGTTCTTAGGTTTTAGTTTGATTTATTTGCCTGTTCTTGATTTGAATGGATGTCTCATATACCACACCGCTCACTGAGTTTGAATCTAAAAAAAAGAAAAGAAAAGAAGTGATGTATTACATGAGAAATTGAGTTTATATTTAAGAGTAGTCTTATTTGCTTAGATGTGGTGGTGTTTATCTGTGACTTTAAATGCATGATATGAACAGTGCATATTTGAAGTTAGATCAAAGGATGTTGATGCATGAGGAACAGAAATTTAGAGAACTATTATGAATTCTCTAAATTAAACAAGAAATTAATCCTTGAAGCAAAAGAAATAACAAAAAGAAAAAGAAAATAAAGCGGCAAGGCCAAGGCTCTGATCATCAATGGTTAGGAAGGATAATAATGATCAAAAAATCAAAAGAGTTGTTTTTCTAACCATATGCTTGTGGTGTGAATGTGTCAAGTAAACCTTGAGACTAAGCACTTAGAGTCAAAGCCAAGTGCAAGTAAAGAGTATGCCAAAGGCTGTGAGCACCATTGACTGAAAAAAATTAAAAGAAAAAAAATTAGAGCTCAAAGAGTTTTCCAGTTAAGTGCTTGTAGTGTTTTTGTGTCAAGTAAACCTTTAGACAAAACATTTAAAGCCACGGCTAGACTCAAGGTAAAAAGCACCAAAGAAAAGAAAAAGAAAATGTTGTGTTTAAGGATTAGTCAAAGGTCAAAAAGAGAATAATTCATAATATTATCCGGGTTCTAGTTTCGAAGGACATTAATATTTCCGAGTTTCAAAGGATAGTGAGATGCCGAAACTATTTGGGGTCACAGTGTCATTAACCCCACTAAGAGAAAAGACAGGAGCTTAAATGAAAAACACAATTCTTAGGCTAATCCACTTCTCAGTTCTATATTGTTTCTAGTTGCTTGAGGACAAACAATAATTCAAGTTTGGTGTTGTGATGTGTGAGCATCTTTTCTATATTTTTTATTATTTTAGATATGAATTTATTGAGTTTTATTTAGATTTTAGTGTTTGAAGCCTATTTGAATGCTACTTTGAGTTGTTCTATTGTTTTAATTATTTCAAGTGAAGTTTGGATCGGTTTAGCAGGGTTCGTATCCAAAAAAGAGAAGAATTTAGAATATGCTAACTTGGCGCTAAACGTCGCATTTGGCGTTTAGCATCCAAGGGCTTTGGGACGTGTACAACCATTCTGTCAAGCTGGTGCTAAACGTGGACCTGGACGTTTAGCGCCAGGAACCTTGTGATTCGTGCCAAGCCTCTGCCTCGTGGGGCGCTAAACATCAAGCCTAACATTTAGCGACAGGAAGTCAGAAACGAATAAGATTGCACTGCCACCAAGGGTGCTAAATGCCAAACCTGGCATTTAGCGCCAGGAGAACAGAATTGAAGTGGGAGTTACTGTCACCTTGGGCGCTAAATGCCAGTAACGCGGATCAGCCCCATCCAAAAGAGCATCTTTAGTTGGATTTGGCTTTTAATTATTGAAATTTATTTTATTTTACTTAATTTTTATTTACAAACAAAATCTTTTAGGCTTAGAATTTATTATTTTATTTTAATTTCAAATCAAATTTGGTTAGATATAAAAGGGAAAAGATTCAGCCCTTTGGGCTCTCTCTTCTCTTGGACCTCATTTCACATTTTACACACTTTAGAATCCTAATTTTTCTCTGAGTTATGAGCAACTAAATCTCCATTATTAAGGTTAGGAGCTCTGTTTATTCTATGGATTAATACTATTGTCACTCTATTTTAATTAATTCATTGATTTAATTTCAACAATTACTTTCGTTCTCCATCTTATGAATTTGAGTGTGTTGGAAAATAACTCTTATTCTACATGAATTCTTGTTGATTTTTGAAAAAGTTATCTCACTTGAATACTAGCTTGAAAGTAAATTCCTCCTAAACGACTAATTGCTTGGACTTAATGGGATATGTGACATATAATTCTCTTATATTTGGGTAATCAGGATTTTTGTGGCTAATAAACTAGAATTGAACTTAACGCTTTCATCTATATTAAGTGACCAAGAAATTGGTGGTTGATTAGGCTAGAGGAGACTAAATCTCTAAGAAATTAGGATTTAGTCAATTACAATTTGCCATAAAAATGAATCTTGCATGATTAAAAATAGTCGGTAAGAAATATAAATCCGGAAAAATAAACATCTCTGAAATCTTAACTGTTCTCTTAAGTACTTCTTATATTGAATCTACTATTTGCTTTCCGAACTCTTGAATTATTGTTTAATGCACTTTAAACCCCCAAAACACCATTTTTTACTTGCCTGACTAAGTGAATTATTCGACTATTATTACTTGGTCTATCAATCCTCGTGGGATCGACCCTCATTCACCTAAAGTATTATTTGGTACGATACGATGCACTTGTCGGTTAGTTTATAGACTCTGAATTCCGCACCAATTACCCAATCCATGGAGTTTTAAAAATAAGTACTTTTATCTCTAATGTTTTAAAATATATAAAATAATTTCTAATATTTATTTCCATTAGACAATACCGTCTTTATTCGTTAATTATTAACAATGATTGTTGACGTGGACCATTGACTCGCACAAATAACTATTAAGTATTCGCGTGTGCGATATAGACAAATTAAATCAATTTCGATAAGAAAATACAAAATAGTCCCAACAAATTGAAAAAATATCAAAATAGTCCATATAAACTTTTTAAAAATCCAAAATAGACCTTTCAAATTATTTATATATGATTATTTTTAAATTGATAAATTTTAATTTTTAAAATTTTTTATCTATTTATTTCAAATTTAATTATTTATATATACAAAAAAATTTATACATTTTCAAATTTTAAATTATAAATTAATTTTGAAATTTTTAAAAAAATAATAATTTAAAATATTAAATAAAATCATATTTATTTTTTATCATGTAAAATATTAATTTAATTTGTAAGTACCATATTTTATGATTACTTTTAATGATGAAGAATAGAATGAGTTAGTGGAGAATTTTTATTTAACATAAAATTCTCACATAAACAAGTAACACTTTAAAATTTGCATGCAATACAAATTAAGTCATTTATGAAATTAAATTTGTAAGTTTTGATCAATTACAAGACTAATGTGAATGATTTACAAAATTTCAATGCAATGTAAAAATTCCTAATATTTTGCAATATTAAAAAAGAAATATATTACCAAATTCAAGTGTTTTGTTTATTCTTTTTAAGCTTTGGAATTTATTAATTGTAATGTTGCATAAAATAAACTTGTAATTAAAGCTATTTGTGCTACTACAATTAATATTATATAAAGAACAAATAGATTTTTTCACCTATAAATATTTTTTTTTAAATTTATTTGGTGCCAATATCGTAAGAATTTAGGTATATAAATAATGATTTTTATAATATAATGACCTCTTAAATTTAGTTATTATTATTATGATTTTTACATGATCTCATTATAGGTATCTTAATGATTAAATAATATTATTTTTTATTACATTGTAGTGTTAATGAATAAAATTATCTTTTAAGTTTATATATTGTTATTTTTTGTATTCTTTATTTATTATATATTTTTAATAATCTTTTATTATTTTGATTAATAAAAAAATGTTATAAGACATTATTTTTTGAAAAAAGATTAAAAATATTTGAAGAAATTATTTTAAAATTTTAAAAATTTTTTAGGAACTGTTTTGATATTTTTTAAATTTTTCAAAAATTATTTTATACTTCATATTGATGATTACTTTATCCAACTTGCACATGTAGATATTTAACGATCACATGTGCGAGTTAATATTTTACGTCGGTAGTCACCATTAGTGATTAATAAAAGAGAATTATATTGTCTGACAAAAATAAATATTGAAAATTATTTTACGTATTTTTAAACTTAAAGAACTAAAGTATCTGATTTCAAAAATTTCAAAGACTATTTTAAATAATTACTCAAATAAATATTAGTTTTCCTTTATTTCAAAAATTAAAAGAATTGTTTATTTATATTATTCGAAATTTACTAAATAAATTAAATTGTACTCAGTACGTAGTACGTACAATATAAAATAAGGTCGAACACTGTTCACGCATATCACATCAATTTAATGTATATAGAGCAATAGCTAGCATACCATCAAGATTGTTTGGTATAGCTAGTGGTACTTAGGCTAGATAAAATCTTGAACAACTTTTTTATATAAAGATCCAATAATAACTACTCTCGATATTTGACTTGCTAATTAAAGATGTAATCCGCATTTGAGCATGCATTTCAATTTACTTAGGAATCCTAGTTTGGGCATTTTTCCGAAAACCATAAATAGCAGTACAAATTGGTTGGAACTTTTAGTTATTGCAATCACAATGTTGCACCGCACGTTACTACACAAGTTGATGGAAATTACGAATTCAGGTTCTCAATACATTAAATACTGTTTTAAGAAAGGTATAAATTTTTATTTTTGTATTTCTTTTATATTTATACTTGTATTTTTGTTTCTCAATATATTGAGTATTGACGACTCATAACTTCGATACATAAAAGGACTTAAAAAATATAATCAGTAAAATAAAACCTTTAATTTTGTAGACTCAAACTATGTATATCATGCTAATATGCCGCAACGCATCAGACTCATTCTTATGTATATTGTGCTGTGCTCATAGTTACGAGTAATGATGACGTATGTACTATTTTTAATGTATATTCTTTTGATTTTTTTTATATTAAAAATAATTGATAAAAAAAGAAAAAAATATACTAAAAAAATATATAAAAAACAACACAAGCAACATTTTTTCCGTCATTATATTAGGACCAAACTCCATATGCCACACAGCATGTGACTTGTTCTCACGTTAGGACTCATGTATCATGCTTTCATTACCTAGTCAATGTATTATATTTGCATTTATTATTTGGTTTTTGTATTGCCACCACTAGTGACCAATGAAATATATGAAGACTGATGAAGAGTAGAGTGAAGGATATTTTAATCATTTACATCCATTATTTTTTAGAAAATGGTAAGAACATTAATTAATATCATGTACATTTCTGTGAACACACACATACACACACATATATGTTATATAGGTAACCTGAAAATAGGTGAATTGGACCAGAACAGAAGGATTAAATTATGGAGGAAGGTGGTCTCCAATTTGTATTTGTCTGAGAGTCGCCGTTCGAGTTGTGAGTTTGAGGAATGGGAGGTGGTACCTGCAAGACACTCCGATGTCTAAGTCAGCAAAGAGTTAAGTAGGCTTTTAGTATATATTAGAACTTAACTGTAGCTGAGTGTGTCAGGATATTTATAGGGGACGAGCCAATAACCATCGCTGAAGTAGTTCTACTTATGATGGTGGATAACCGTCCCTTTATCTTAGGGTTGTTGGGATATCTCTTCTAAAAATGGGTGAGAGATATAAGGAGGCGGTTACTTACTTTGAATAAGTGTTACTTGTCTCTGTGTGCTGATTTCGACCTCTTTGAAGAGGTCGGATAGGCAGTGAGGGCCAATCCTTAAGATTTTGGCTTCTTAGCTTAGTTTGGGACTGTCCCACTATGAGGTATTTCACTTGCCCAGGTGCTTGGGGAAAAGGTCCGAGTATGTCCAATCCCCACTTTGCAAAAGGCCATGGGCAAGTTATGCTGATGAGCTCTTCGGGGGGAGCGACATGAAAGTTGGCATGCATTTGGCATGGCTGACACTTTTTACGAAGTCAGCGGCCTCCTTTTGTAAGGTCAGCCAGTAGAATTGGCTCGGATAACTTTTCTGACCAAAGACCTTGCTCCGAGATGATTGCCACAGATGCCACTATGCACCTCTTTCAAGACTTCTTCTGTCTTTGAAGTTGGGACACATTTCAACAATGATGTGGATATTCCTCTTCTATAGAGGGTATTTTTCACCAAGGTATAACTTTGCGCTTCCCTTCGGATCTTCTTTGGTTCTTTGTCCTTTTCAGGTAGGATGTCAAATTTTATATATTTGATTAATGGGATCATCCATCCGAGATTTAAACCAGAAACCTCTAAGACGTCTTGTATAGTATCCGTCTTGGTAATCGAGAGTCTTGGAGTGTTTCTTGGATCAGGCTTTTATTATTTTCTCTCGGTTTAGTACTTGCCAACTTGGAAAGGGTGTCAGCTTTGCTGTTAAACTCCCGAGTTATGTGTCTAACTTCGGTCTCTGGAAATCGCCTAAGATGCTCCATAGTTTTTTCTAAGTACCTTTTCATATTCGGGTTTTTAGCCTGAAATTCTCCATTAATTTGGGAGGTCACCACCTGAGATTCACTGAAGATCGCTACTTTGGTCACGCCGACCTCTTCTGCTAGCTTCAGTCCGGTGATCAGTGCTTCGTATTCTGCCTGATTGTTGTAGGCTGGGAATTCAAATTTTAATGAGACTTCTATTTGAGTTCCTTCTTGGTTGACTAGTATAATGCCTGCACCGCTTCTGACTTTGTTGGAAGAGCCATCCACGTATAATTCCCAGGTTGTGCAGGCCTCCTCTTGCTCTCCTGCGTATTCTGCCATGAAGTCAGTCAGGCACTGAGCTTTGATTGCTGTCCGAGTTTCATACTTCAGGTCGAACTCGGATAGCTCTATAGCCCACTGAACCATTCTGCCCGCAACATCTATTTTTAAAAGAATCTGTTTCATAGGTTGGTTCGTTCGAACTTTTATTGTGTGAGCTTGAAAATAAGGTGAAGCCTTCTAGACGCCACTATTAAGGCATACGCAAATTTCTCGAGTTTCTGATACCTTAACTCAGGACCTTATAGAACTTTACTGGTAAAGTAGACGGGATGCTGCCCGACCTCGTCTTCTTGTATTAGCGCTGATGCCACAGCCTTCTCGGCGATAGCCAAATACAAGATGAGTTCCTCTCCAACTTTAGATCGGATAAGAACATGAGGTTGGCTTAAAAACCTTTTGAACTCCTGAAAAGCTTCTTTTCATTCAGAAGTCCATTCGAATTGGCATCCTTTCCTTAGTAGGGAAAAAATGGAAGGGATCTTAATGCCGATCTCCCTAGGAATCTGGACAAAGCTGCAAGTCGGCCATTCAGCTGTTAGACTTCTTTTAAACAAGCCGGACTTTTTATCTCTAGGATTGTTCTACACTTATCGGGGTTAGCTTCTATCCCCCTTTGTGTTAGCATGAATCCTAGAAATTTTTCAACCTCTATTGCAAAGGTGCACTTTGCGGGATCAATCTCATCCTATGTGCTCTTATGGTGTTGAAGACTTGCGAAAGGTCGGTCATGAGGCTGGCCTCATCCTTGGTTTTTATTAACATATCGTCCACATATACTTCCATTAAACCCCTAAGGTGAGGTGCAAACACCTTATTCATCAAACTTTGGTATGTGGCTCATGCATTCTTTAACCCAAAAGGCATGACCACGTAGCAGTAATTTGCTCTAGGTGTGATGAAAGAGGTCTTCTCCTGATCCGGCTTGTACATCGGGATTTGATTGTATCCCGAGTATGCATCCATGAATGACAAGTATTGATATCCCGAGCTAGCATCTACTAGGGTATCAATATTTGGAAGGGAATATGGGTCTTTTGGGCATGCTTTGTTGAGGTCGGTGTAATCGACACACATCCTCCACTTGCCGTTCTGTTTCTTAACCAGCACCACATTTGCCAGCCAGTCCGGATACTTAACTTCTCTGATGAAACCTGCCTCTATGAGGCCTTATACCTGTTCTTTGACTACTTGAGTCTGTTCGGGACCAAGCTTTCACCTTCTTTGTTAGAAAGGTCGGGACCTTGGGTACACCGCCAATTTATGCGACATGAGTTCAGGGTCTATCCCAAGCATGTCGGAAGCTTTCCAGGTGAAGAGGTTGGAGTTTTCTTATAGGAGCTTTGTCAGTCTCTGCTTCATATCTTCTGCTAAATTGGCTCCTATGTTGGTGTTTATTCCGTCTTCTTGCCCAATTTGAACCTCCTCAGTCTTTCTTCTGGGCTGTGGTCACAATTCTTCTTTAGTTTGGATCCTTCTAGGCTAAACAACGTTGACTTCTTTGCTTTTACCTTTCAGGTTCAGGCTTTCGTTGTAACACTTTTTTGCCAGCTTCTGATCTCCCCTGATGGTGGCGATTCCCTCTGGTGTTAGGAATTTCATGCAAAGATGAGGGGTGAAAACCACTGCTCCGAGCTAATTTAGGGTCGTCCTGCCTATCAGGGCATTATAGGCGGAGCCCACATCGAAGACAATAAAGTTGACGCTCAGACTTTTTGATTTCATCCCCCTTCCAAAGGTTTTGTGCAGGGTAATGAAGCCCAATGGCTTAATTGGGGTATCTCCTAGATTGAAGAGAGTGTTGGGGTATGCCTTTAACTCCCGTTGGCGAGCACCATGGTAATTACTACTGGGTCGTTGTGGCTGGGAACGATTCCTTGCCCGTCTTCCATGAAGAAGGAGATGGTGGGAAGGTCGGGTAATTCATTTCTGACTTAGTAGACTTCTTTCAGATGTCTTTTCCGAGATGATTTTGTGAGTTCTCCCCCCACAAACCCTCTCGAGATCATATGTATATGTCTCTCTGGGGTCTGCGGCGGTGGACCTCTTCGCTCTTCATCATCTATTTTCCTCTTTCTGTGATTGTCCAATCTTTCCATGAGATACCTGTCAAGCCGACCTTCTCTGGCCAACTTTTCTATCACATTTTTTAGGTCGTAACAGTCATTGGTAGAGTGTTTGTACAGCTTGTGATTTTCATAGTATTCACTACGATTTCCCCCTTTTTATTCTTGATGGGTCGAGGGGGAGGTAGTTTTTCAGTGTGATAAATTTTCCTGTAGATGTCGACTATGGAAACTTATAGAGGAGTGTAGGAATGATATCTCCTGGACCTTTCAAACCCCACTTCTTTTTTCTTGGGCTCCCTCTCTTTTTTGTTTGATGGGTGAGAGTGTCTGGATTGCCAGCTCGGCTCCCGTAGTCTGGCGTTTTCCTCCATGTTGATGTACTTTTCAGCTCTTTCTTGTACATCGCTCAAAGAGGTCGGGTGCCTTTTTAAGATGGACTGAGAGAAGGGTCGTTCTCGGAGTCCATTTACTAGGCCTATGATCACTGCCTCAGTGGGCAGATCTTGTATTTCCAAGCATGCCTTATTGAACCTTTCCATGTAATCTCTCAGAGGCTCCCCGACTTCCTATTTTACTCCTAGCAGGCTAGGTGCATGCTTGACCTTGTCTTTCTGAATTGAAAAACAGGTAAGAACTTATGTGAAAGGTCATCAAAGCTGGTTACCAACCTGGGAGGGAGACTATCGAACCGCTTCATCGTCGCTTTTGTTAAAGTCATCGGGAATGCCTTGCAGCGTGTTGTGTTCGAAGCATCCATTAAGTACATCCGGCTTTTGAAGTTGCTAAGGTGGTGTTTTGAATCGGTCGTCCCATTATACAGATCCATATCAGGGCTTTTGAAGTTTCTGGGAACTTTTGTCCTCATGATATCTTCTATGAACGGGTCTTCTCCCCTTAATGGGGTGTTCTCTCGATCAGCGCGAGATCCCCTATCTCGGAAGTTGGATTCCAGCCTTAGGAGCTTTTCTTCAAGCTCTTTTTGTCGCTCAGCTTCCCTCCTCAGGTGTTTCTCCACCTTGCGTTGTCATTCTAGCACTTGTGCTAGCTGTTCTAGCTATCCTTGCCATGGTGCCAAAAACTTGATGAGTGCGATTTTGCACCGGTTTGGATTTTTCTACTCAAGATAGCTTACGTTACAAGTATAGACCAAACCGGCAAATTAAATCCCAAACATCAAAGTTTAATATTTCTAATTTAAACCAAGAGTCATTCAACCTCAGTTCATCTTCTCTAGGAGTGCAATTAAGTGTCATTATTGGCTATGTGGGAACAAGGGGGATCGATGGAAAGATTGCAAGAAATGTAAAGTGCAAGGAATGTAAATAAGCAAGAAGGTAACTTGACATGCAAGAAATTAAAAGTCAAAGCAAGTAAAAGCAATGCAAATGTAATTAAATACCAAAAAGGACTCTTGGTGAGAATTGGGTAGTTAGGGGTTCCTATCCTAGTTGTGGACCACAAACATGGTAATTGTGTGTGGATTAATCCTAATTAGTCAACCCTACATCGAGGATAAGTCAACTAGGCATAATTAATCTCAATCCCTAAGTCCTAAGTCAACACTAAGGGGTCACTTAGAGTCAAGGGAAACCAAATTAATTAACAACCCACACACAATGTGAAATGGACATCCACTACTCAAGTTCACCCAAATCACACAAATTTCCAACCAAGAGTGAGAAAAACTATGCAAAAGCCCAACCAAGCATTTTGTCAAACACTTGGTGGGTATGAAAATAAAGCATGATAAAATGACAAGAAATAATAAATGCTACATCTACCAATTGCAAGAAAGTAAAAATAACAACTCAATAAAGCAATAAATGACATGAAACATAAAATTGCATTAAATGTAAACCAAAAGTAACAAAGAGTGCAAATACATAAAAATAACAAAAATGGAGAAAATGACAAGATAAACTAAAGAGATTAAAGCAACAAAATAAGGAAAGATAGAAGAGACTAGATGAAAATAAGGATTAAAACTAGAAATTACAAGAAAAATAAACTAAAATCCCTACGTTCTATAGAGAAGGGGGAGCTTTTCTCTCTAGAAAAGAACTAAATTATGCTAAATTAAACCCTAATTTGCTCCCCCCTTTCACATGGAGTAAGGCCTTGTCTAATATAGGAAGAATCAGCTTCAGAAGGTCCAAAAATTGGGCTCTGAAGGCCCAGAAATCGCCCCCAACGATTTGCCTTAAATGAGTCACGTTCTGAGACCTGTGCGTAAGCACAGGTGTGTGCGTACGCACACATGATGATTTTTCTCTTGTGCGTACGCACAGGTGGTCGTGCGTACGCACACATGGCTTTGTGGTTCTTGTGCGTACGCACAGCAGGTTGTGCGTACGTACAGCAGGTTGTGCGCACGCACACTCCAATGTGTGCTTCTCCTTTGCTTTCTTCATATTTTCTCCCCTTGCACATGCTTCCTTCCACTTTTGCCTTGCCAAACTTGCCTCTAAGACCTAAAATCACTCAAAAAACATGTCATGGCATCGAATGGCATAGAAGTGGGATTAAAATCACTAATTTAAACTCAAAATAGTATGTTTTCATAATTAGGCACAATTTAGGGAGAAAACACAAAAGCATGCTATTTACATGAATACATGTGGGTTTATGTGATGAAATTCACTCAAATTAAATCAAAATATATCGTCAAATATGGATTCATCAATTCTCCCACACTTAAACAATAGCATGTCCTCATGCTAATCACAATCAAAAGAGAATGGTAAGGGGAAACAATTTATTCAATGTAACTAACTATATGCATGCAAGTATGTGTATACTATATATATGTACACTATGGTTTCTATTTAGTTTGGCACAAAACAAACAAGAGATTCCAATTAATCCAAAACAAGCCTTAGGGCCAAGGCAAAGAATTAATGCACTATGATCAATGCTCAAAGGATTGAATTGAGATTTTCAAAATTAACAAACAAACAACTTGCAAGAAGACATAATATAAAGCACAAGAACATATAATTGAGCGATCGAACCCCTCACCGGATGTGTATTCACTCAATTCGCTCAGTGTCTAGGGCTTAATCACTCAATTCTCCTTTAATCATATTTCTCAAAGATTTGCAAGTTATCTAACAATCAACAATTATTTAGTGCATGCATACAAATATCAAGAGGACTTATCCATGGGTTGTAATGGGACTAGGGTCAAGGTAGGATGCATATGGTCAAGTGGATTAGAATTTGAATCTTTGATTAACCTAAACTTTCCACCTAACCTATGACAACCTATACAATTCAAAGCTAACCTAACTGCCCGTTCTTCACTTTTTTTTTCCACACACTCATGTATTCTCTTTTTGATCATCACACATACACATTGATTCTTATTGACTTCACTTTGGGGCATTTTGTCCCCTTTTTATTACTTTTCTTTTTCTTTTCTTTTCTATTTTTTTCTTTTATTTATTTTTCTCATCACTTTTTTTTTCAAACTAAAATATATACAAGAACATCAATGCATATGTTTTAACATAATTCCTATATGAGTATGTACCCACTTCTCAATATTTTGACAAAAATATAAAAATATCCTTTTATCCCAACTAATGTTTCCAAACTTTCCAAACTTAAATGATAAACACACTCACAGGCCTAAGCTAATCAAAGATCCAAACAAGGGACATTTATTATTTTTTTGCTTAAGGCTTATGATGTGCTAAAATTAAGAACAAATGGGTTTAGCATAGGCTCAAAGTTGGCTAACAATGGAAGATAAAGGATATGCTATTTGGGTAGGTGAGCTATTTGAAACAATGGCCTCAATCATATACATGCATTTATACACAAAATAATGGACATATAGAATCATGCAAATCAAAGATCACAATCATAAAAGAAGTTTATCACACAAGAACAAACTTTATGGTTGAAGATGTACAACCATACAATTAAAGCTCAAATCTCACAAGGTATGTTGTTCTAGCTCTTTTCTATGTTCTATGAAAAAATACTTCAAGCAAGTTTGAAAGACAATTTCTCAATTCAATCAATGGCATGCCCTAAAAGGGATTTCATGAAAATTTCTTGTTGTTTTGCCAAACTTATTTAATCTAACATGCAACATGCAAATATTTACTACCATAATACTATAGGCATTAAAGAAATATATACAAACAACGCAAACAAAGTGCAAAAATTGAAGGAAAAGAACAAAAAGAATATTGCAAAGTGTCTAAGAAGAGGAATTTTTACCCCTCTTGAAGTTGGCGATCCTCCTCCACACTTAAATCGTGCACAGTCTTCCGTGCATACACATGATCCAGGGGATGAAGGACTATGAGGCTCCACCTTCAGCTGGTGGGCTCCGGGGGCTCCGGTTGCTTTGTAAACAAATAAACAATAATTGAGAAAAAAAGTAAGATGTGTGTGGTGTGATGAAAGGCAATGTGTGCATTCTATGTGCCTGCGGTTTAAAACACACACATTGACCCGGTAAAAATAGAAACCACATAATCAAAAGAAATAGCACTGTCCTCAATTAGGTAGCCTAGGTTGCAAGTAAAGAATAAGTAAACTTAAGGCACAAGTGGTGGACGAAATTGTGATCATCAAAGTTGGTCTCTTTGTTATTGTATGGAATCATTATTGTGGCTCTATGCTATGTGTGGACACAACTCCGTTCAACTTAACCAGCAAGTGTACTGGGTCATCCAAGTAATACCTTACGTGAGTAAGGGTCGATCCCACAGAGATTGTTGGTATGAAGCAAGCTATGGTCACCTTGTAAATCTCAGTTAGGCAGATTAAATGGTTCATGATAAGTTTGAGAATAAATAATAAACAGAAAATAAAATAGTAAATAGTTACTCATATAATTCCATGGTGAGAACTTCAGATAGACATATGGAGATGCTATGCTCCTCTTGAATCTCTACTTTCTTATTACATTCATCCAATCCTTCTTACTCCTTTCCATGGCAAGCTGTATGTAGGGCATCACCGTTGTCAATGGCTACATCCCATCCTCTCAGTGAAAATGGTCCTATGCTCTGTCACAGCACGGCTAATCATCTGTCGGTTCTCAATCAGGTTGGAATAGAATCCCTTGATTCTTTTGCGTCTGTCACTAACGCCCAGCCTTCAGGAGTTTGAAGCTCGTCACAGTCATTCAATACCGGAATCCTACTCGGAATACCACAAACAAGGTTAGACTTTCCGGATTCCCGGAATCCTACTCGGAATACCACAGACAAGGTTAGACTTTCCGGATTCCCATGAATGCCGCTATCTATCTAGCTTATACCACGAAGATTCTGTTAGGGAATCTAAGAGATATGCGCCCGGCCTACGGTAGAACGGAAGTGGTTGTCAGTCACGCGCGTTCATAGGTGAGAATGATGATGAGTGTCATGGATCATCACATTCATCAAGTTGTTGTGCAACGTATATCTTGGAATAAGAATAAAAGAGAATTGAATAGAAAATAATAGTAATTGTATTAAAACTTGAGATACAGCAGAGCCCCACAACCTTAATCTATGGTGTGTAGAAACTCTACCGTTGAAAATACATAAGTGAAAGGTTCAGGCATGGCCGAATGGCCAGCCCCCCCAAAACGTGATCAATAGTCTCCTCAGATGAAGAATAAAATAGAACTGAGACCAAAGATGTCTAATACAATAGTAAATTATCCTATTTATACTAGACTAGCTACTAGGGTTTACATGAGTAAGTAATTGATGCATAAATCCACTTCCGGGGCCCACTTGGTGTGTGTTTGGGATGAGCTTGATCTATCCACAAGTTGAGGCTTTTTCTGGAGTTGAACGCCAAGTTGTAACGTGTTTTGGGCGTTCAACTCCGGGTTGTGACGTATTTATGGCGTTTTACTCCAGACAGCAACATGGAACTAGAATTGAGCGCCAGTTTACATCATCAATTCCCGAATAAAGTATGGACTATTATATATTGCTGGAAAGCTCTCGAGGTCTACTTTCCAACGCCGTTGAGAACGAGCCATTTGGAGTTCTATAGCTCCAGAAAATCCATTTCGAGTATAGGGAGGTCAGATTCCAACAGCATCAGCAGTCCTTTGTCAGCCTCCTTATCAGAGTTTTGCTCAGGTCCCTCAATTTCAGCCAGAAATTACCTAAAATCACAGAAAAACACACAAACTCATAGTAAAGTCCAGAAATATGAATTTAACATAAAAACTAATAAAAATATCCCTAAAAGTAGCTTGAACTTACTAAAAACTACCTAAAAACAATGACAAAAAGCGTATAAATTATCCGCTCATCAACAAGCAATCCTAGGTGACCACAAAAGTGAATTGAGTATTTGATATCGGTTATTGTAATCGTGCAAGTGAAAGCACAATATTGGTATAAAATAGCACAATAAACAATAACCAATCCATTAATGAACGAGAACTCCTTATTCATCATGAAACACAATGAAAAACTCACATGGAAAGGTACTTGTTACAAAAAGTGATAATCTTGATATAAAAAAAAAATCAAGTTAAGTCACTCAAACAAATGCAAAGCATTAACAAGGAATAAGTACCAGACATGTGATGAATTTGATATGCAAATCACGATGAACAAGTAATTTCAACTCAAATCACTTAATTCAATGCACTTATATAATTTGTCCTAGTGGTATAATCAAAACATGAGTAGCCAAACCCACTAGGTACTTGGTAAGTTAAGGCAAAGTATAAGTGCATTGGTGTAAGTTTCAACCAAGAAGCAACCCTATCAAAGTTAAGCAACACTTGCAATTTATTCACTTAACAAGCAAGTAAAGCAAAACTAATAAAATTACAAAAAGGAAAACAAAATGCAAACAAAACAGACATGAACAAGCATAAAATAGGGTGAAAGGGGGAGAAGAGAGAGGAAGAGAAAAGAGGAAAAGAAGTAGAGAGAAAGAAGAAGGGAAAAGAAGCATAATAGTGAGAAAACAGGGATGTGCGTACGCACAGACACGTGTGCGTACGCACACTATAAAGAAAAAAAAAGGTGTGCGCTCGCACACTCTATGCGAGCGCTCCTGGCAAAAGAGGGATGAAGACATGTGTGGGCGCACAAGGGTGTGTGCATGCACAGAACACTTTCTTTAAAGAAAAGGGTCATGTGTGTTCGCACACAAGTCTGTGCGCACGCACAGAACGCGAAAAGAGTAGGGGGTCCACGCGCACAAGCTGTGCCAATGCTCCCACCAGAGGAGCTATCAATTTGTGTGTGGACGCACACGTCTGTGCAGCCGTACAGGTCACAGAAAATAGAGCAGCGTGCACGCACAAGCTGTGCTGGCATTGTGACCAGAGGGCATGTCAAGGATTGTGCGGACGCACAAGCTTGTGCGGCTGCACAGGTGGCAAAAAATGCAGTTTGTGCGGACGCACAAGTTGGTGCGCACGCACAGATGCCCTGTTTCACAGAAAAAAATTCTTCAAAATTATAAGGTACCAAGCCTTAGTTCAATGAAAGGTCAACCCCAAAAACATTCAAAATCTCATGACCACATACAAATTAACCTACTAAAATCAAAATTAAATTAAGCCTAAACTAACTAATACTAACAAATATGCAATTAAGTTAAATTAAAAACAAAGAGAAGGATTGAAACAATGTTACCATGGTGGGGTGTCTCCCACCTAACACTTTGGTTTAATGTCCTTAAGTTGGACTTATGGAGAGCTCTCATCAAACCTCCTTGAAATCCCACCCAAGCTTGTATTCTCCAAGGCTTTTGAGGCTCCAAAGCTTGTGCACCAAGATCTTGTTGTGAATTCCCTTCATTCCATCTAGGTAACAAGCATTTGAAATTCCCAATTCCAATAGCACAATAGCACAAAACTCACAATGCAATGGTTAAGAATTCATAGGATAAAAAGAAAATAAAAACCAAAGGTAATAAGAATGAACAAAATGAACTCCTAAAACTAGCAAAAACAAACAATCAATCAAACACATATTCACATATTTACAATAGCCAACAACAACACCATTGTAACTCCCCGGCAGCGGCGTCAAAAACTTAATGAGTGCGATTTTGCACCGGTTTGGATTTTTCTACTCAAGATAGCTTACGTTGCAAGTATAGACCAAACCGGCAAATTAAATCCCAAACATCAAAGTTTAATATTTCTAATTTAAACCGAGAGTCATTCAACCTCGGGTCGTCTTCCCTAGGAGTGCAATTAAGTGTCATTATTGGCTATGAGGGAACAAGGGGGATTGATGAAAAGATTGCAAGAAATGTAAAGTGCAAGGAATGTAAATAAGCAAGAAGATAACTTGACATACAAGAAATTAAAAGTCAAAGCAAGTAAAAGCAATGCAAATGTAAATTAAATACCAAAAAGGACTCTTGGTGAGAATTGGTAGTTATGGGTTCCTATCTTAGTTGTGGACCACAAACATGGTAATTGTGTGTGGATTAATCTTAATTAGTCAACCCTACATCGAGGATAAGTCAACTAGGCATAATTAATCACAATCCCTAAGTCCTAAGTCAACACTAAAGGGTCACTTAGAGTCAAGGAAAACCAAATTAATTAACAACCCACACACAATGTGGAATGGACATCCACCACTCAAGTTCACCCAAACCACACAAATTTCCAACCAAGAGTGAGAAAAACTATGCAAAAACCCAACCAAGTATTTTGTCAACACTTGGTGGGTATGAAAATAAAGCATGATAAAATGACAAAAAATAATAAATGTTACATCTACCAATTGCAAGAAGGTAAAAATAACAACTCAATAAAGCAATAAATGACATGAAACATAAAATTGCATTAAATGTAAACCAAAAGTAACAAAGAGTGCAAATACATAAAAATAACAAAAGTAGAGAAAATGACAAGATAAACTAAAGAGATTAAAGCAACAAAATAAGGAAAGATAGAAGAGACTAGATGAAAATAAGGATTAAAACTAGAACAGAAGTGGGGTTGCTCGTCTTTTCCATGCTGGTGAACCTCGGAGGAGATCCTTTTTGATCCCTGGGTGTTAGAGGGACCTTCGCCTGCTGTCTTCCCAATCCTTGTATCGATATTATTGCCCTATCGTTGTTGACCGCGTCTTGGTGTTCTTGCTCAGACTCTGATGCGGTGTGTCCATCCTCTTGATGGTCATTTGCCATTGTTGGTTGATCTTCTAGGTCTCCGACAATGGCGCCAATGTCACGTAGGTAACCTGAAGATAGGTGGATTGGACTAGAACAGAAGGCCCAAACTATGGAGGGAGGTGGTCTCCGACTTGTATTCGCCTGGGAGCCACCGTCTGAGTTGTGAGTTTGAGGAATGGGGGGTGGCACTTGCAAGACACTCCGATGCCTAAGTCAGCAAGGGGTTAAGCAGGATTTTAGTATATATTGGAACTTAACTGTATCTGAGTGTGTCAGGATATTTATTGGGGACGAGGCAATAACCACCGTTGAAGTAGTTCCACTTCTGATGGTGGATAACCATCCCTTTATATTAGGATTGTTGGGATATCTCTTCTAGAAATGGGTGAGAGATATAAGGAAGCGGTTACTTACTTTGAATAAGTGTTACTTGCCTCCGTGTGCTGATTCTGACCTCTTTAGGCCAATCCTTAGGATTTGGGCTTCTTAGCTTAGTGTGGGCATGGCTTGTTACTTTAGCCAGGGTATGAATAATATATATATATGTTGGATATTATTAGTAATCAATTTCACAGTGTTGACTTTACTCCAAAACGATGAATTAACAATAGATAAGATTCATAGATTGTGATTTTTTTTACTTTAACCGCTGGTCAAGGATGAACTTAGTTGACTCAGCCTTCTTTTCTAGATAATACATTGTATCAAGAATTTCCTCAATAAGTTTTCGATGATGGGAAGAGAAGAGGATTTTATCTGAGCAATGTGCAAAAACAAAACACAATCATTATACATGCTTTTCAAAACTCAATCACCAATCAACTATTGTATAGAATATATATTTTGTTCTTATAAAAAAATTTAATTATACTTTTTAAAAAATTTGAATATTTCTGTGTTACCTGAAATTGGGTTGTTTTGAGTCTGAACGTGAGGTCCAAACGTCTTTAGGTGATTTGTCCAATGTTTTCTCCAACGAAGATGAATCTGTCTGATGTCTTGGTTATAGTGGGGATGGTACCTGGTGCACGAAATTGTAAATCACACTTTTCACAATTCGTACCACTAACCAGCAAGTGCACTGGGTCATCCAAGTAATACCTTACGTGAGTAAGGGTCGATCCCACAGAGATTGTTGGTTTGAAGTAAGTTATGGTTATCTTGTAATTCTTAGTTAGGATATCAATTATAATTATCAGTTGACTTGCAAATGAACAAGAGAGCATAGATTAAATAATACTTGTTATGCAGTAATGGAGAATATGTTGGAGTTTTGGAGATGCTTTGTCTTCTGAATCTTTGCTTTCCCCTTGTCTTCTTCTTCACGCACGCAAGGTTCCCCCTATGGCAAGCTGTGTCTTGGTGGATCACCGTTGTCAATGGCTACCATCCGTCCTTTCAGTGAAAATGGTCCAGGTGTGCTGTCACCACACGGCTAATCATCTGTCGGTTCTCACTCATGATGGAATAGGATCTATTGATCCTTTTGCGTTTGTCACTATGCCCAACCCTTGTGAGTTTGAAGCTCGTCACAGTCATTCAATTCTTGAATCCTACTCGAAATACCACAAACAAGGTTTAGACTTTCCGGATTCTCAAGAATGCTGCCAATGGATTCTAGCTTATACCACGAAGACTCTGATTAAGGAATCCAAGAGATACTCATTTAATCTAATGTAGAATGGAGGTGGTTGTCAGACACGCGTTCATAGGTTGAGAATGGTGATGAGTGTCACGGATCATCACATTCATCATATTGAAGTGCGAATGAATATATTAGATAGAAACAAGCGTGTTTGAATAGAAAATAGAAATAATTGCATTAATCCATCGAGACACAGTAGAGCTCCTCACCCCAACAATGGAGTTTAGAGACTCATGCCGTTAAAAGGTACAAAGTTCAGATTTAAAATGTCATGAGGTACAGAATAAATCTCTAAAAGTTGTTTAAATACTAAAGTAGTAACCTCGGTTTACAGAAAATGAGTAAACTAAGATAGATAGTGCAGAAATCCACTTTTGGGGCCCACTTGGTGTGTGCTGGGGCTGAAACTTGAGCTTTTCACGTGCCTGGGCTGTTTCTGGAGTTAAACGTCAGGTTATAACCTGTTTTGGGCATTTAACTCCAATTTGCAACCTGTTTCTGGTGTTTAACGCCAGAATGGAACATGGAACTGGCGTTAAATGCCAGTTTACATCATTTATCTTCGAGCAAAGTATGGACTATTATATATTGCTGGAAAGTCCTGTCCTGGATGTCTACTTTCCAACCCAATTGAAAGCATGCCAATTGGACTCCTATAGCTCCAAAAAATTCATTCCGAGTGCAGAGAGGTCATAATCCAATAGCATCAGCAGTCCTTTTTCAGCCTGAATCAAATTTTTGCTCAGCTCCCTCAATTTCAGCCAGAAAATACTTGAAATCACAGAGAAACATACAAACTTATAGTAAAGTCCAGAAATATGAATTTTGCCTAAAAACTAATAAAAATATACTAAAAACTAACTAAAACATACTAAAAACTACATGAAATTATTCCCAAAAAGCGTATAAAATATCCGCTCATCAGTACCTACAAGAGACTCTGATACTTAAGTTAGCATAGATTTTAGGCATATTTTTAATAGATTGGTTTCAATAATAGTTGGTTACTCTTTTTTGGTAGAGAGGTTGTTGAGATCTCCTTTCTAGTAAATTGGAGAGATTGTAGGAGTTAGTTACTTATTTAGATAAGTAGAGCTAGACCAGTGTCACTGAGTCCGACCTCTCTGAGGTCGGGTAGGCGTCGTTCTGAATAATACTTGTTGATTAGGTTTTATTTATTTTAGACCTGGATTTATGTTTTGGATCAGGGTATGAATAGTGCCCTTGATTGAGGTCGGACTCAAGCACTTCCAAGTCAGCCTCGAATTCTTGTGCCTTTTGGACAAGCATGTCGAGTTTCTCCTGGGAGCATCAGTCAGGTGCTCGAGGTGATATGATTTCGAACGTTATGTGGTGAACCAAAATTGAAGCTCACGGATACCGACAAGTGTACTGGATCGCTCAAGTAATATCATAGTGAGTGGATATTACTCCCACGTTAAAGGATTGAACAAGCAAATATCAGATTAAATACCTAATTATATTAAAAGAACCTGGATTGAAGAGGGCAAGATTGAGTCTTGCTGAGAACTTTAGAGCTTGAATGATTGAATGCTTAAATGCTTACGGATAGAGAATTTGAATGTTTATTTGAGAGAAGACAATGATGGTAAGAGTTAAGGGTTTCAAAGATATTTATGCTCTTAGAGAAATCAAAGTTTGTTTACTTATGTTAAAGTATGCAAAGATCTTTCACAATAAATCTTTAGTAACTGATTTTCAATTTCTTAGTTCCTCAGTTTCTCAATAATTAATTAGTTGTCAATTAATCAATCAAAGAGGTTAAGCACAAAAACTGATTTAGACTCCACATTGCGATCTTCCTCTACGATCTCTTCTACCATAAGTTCCTCTACTAGGCATGTTTGTTGTGTGTCTTCCAAAGCTAGGATCATAATTGTTTTGATTAACAGGTTGTGACTGAGTAAAATTTACCTGCACCATAGAGCAATCCAGTTTCTTGAATCTCTCGACAATGTCTTCTTGAGCCATCAAGAGAGCTTCAAGATTAAGAATAGAGTAGGGTGAATCTTTTGCTGTAACATAGGTGAGAAAAGATTGATAATCTTCATTTAAGCCATCTAGAATGGCATTGGTGTATTCTGCATCAGTTAAAGGAGCTTCAACAGTAGCAAGAAAATCAACCACTTTCTTGATTTCAAGAAGGTAATCTCATGCTGATCCTACCTTTTTGATTGACTTCAATTGCAATTGGAGTTGTCTAATGTGAGCCTTGGTTTGAGATGCAAAATGTGTATGAAGGCGGCTCCAAAATTCATGAACAAAGTGACAGCGAATAACTCGATGCTTAAAGGAGGAGTCCATGGATGAAAATAACCATGAAACAATATTGTAGTCATGAAGTATCAATTCTCTATATGCCTTTGATTCTTTTTGAGCTTGTGCATCTGCTGGTGAGGCATAGCGAATTGGAATCTTCTTTTTGTCTAAGTGATCTTCAAATTCTTGACCTGAAATTATAAGAATTGCAGAATGATGCCAAGTAAGAAAATTGTCATTGTTCAATTTCTCGGGTAAAGAAATGGATAGTGGTTTTACAATTGTTGTCGTAGGTGTAGAAGATGCTTGGAGAGTGGAACTGAAAGGTAGTGGGTTGTTGATGATTTCTGGGTCCATGAATCTTTATTGCTCTGTGATACCATGTAAGAATAAGAAAGAAAGAATTTCTAAGCGGAAGAATGAAACTTATGCAGAAGGAATTAGAAAGTGTTATTTTTCATTCATTGTTTGTACACTAGAATAGGAGTATATATATACACAGAAGCTTCCACTACTAATCTAACTAACCCTACTCCTCATAATAGAATTATTTGAAAATATTATTTGAATTAATGAAAAATTGGTCAACCAATCTTATTAGTTAGTATCTGTTTTTTTCCTTTTTTTACAACAGATTCTTCATATTCTTTATGTATGTTAATAGTAAGAATTGGGTTGCAACGCACCTAAATTTGTTAGAATATTTATAAGGAAAGATGATAATTTAGTCATTTAAATTGATGATCTTATATGAAGTGATTGTATAATTTCTTCTCTTATTACATGAGAAGTTAATAAGTTATTTTTATTAATATTAAATTATTATAAAAAAATTATATGATTAAAACTAAAATCTTAAAATTATTTACCAAAAGTATTTTTATTTAAAAAATATGTGAAAAAATATAACTAAAATTAGTACATTCAAAGATATGAGAATTTCGAATTAATAAAAAAAGAGAAAAAACTATTAAAGGACCGATTTGGTACATGACATTTAATTTCATAGATTAAAATGAGTTACTTAATGTAAAGTTATGGACCAATTTAGCATATCTACAATGATGAAATAATGGATAACATGTGAACAAATAATATTGCAAACATATGGCGCAAGATGACATAGCTAAATAATATTGTAACACGATACATCCATCCACATTAACATACCATATATCACTAATGGTTTACGTCATTGAGCCACATCAATATGCTGTTAACGGAAAATGGATACGATATATTTTTATCAATCTCAAAAACAATTTTACTGTACAACACCAATCTAAGGTCTATTTTAGTTTGGGACTTAACTCACACACGGCACTAACACAGTTTGACATGTTATGCGCCACTATGTTGTGCTTAAACTATGTTTTGACATGTGAGACTAAGTTTAAGTAAGCATGCACAGTAACACTTAACGACATGACACCACCCCAATAACAATGTTATAAGTTATAACAAAAACCATTTGAGTGACTAGTTTGGTTCATGATTGACAATTTAAAATATTAACAAAAAATAAAAAGTAGAAAAAAGTATGCTTAAATTTAATATGTAAACTCTAGATTATATTATAGCACAATAAATTGGTCAACGAAATAAATTGTTCTTATAAATCTAAATCGTCCATTGAAAAAGTAGAAAATATAATATCAAAATTTGCATATTTCAACTTGGTTTGGCCCCAAAGCAATTCAAACCGGTTATACAAGCACATGGTTTCAGTATTGTCACGGATTTAATTTCCCTCTCATAAATAAACATCAATTTAACAATGATGATTATACAAACCAGACTACCAGAGATCTTGAAAAATAAAATATGAACAAAGCAAAATCTTGACTCTAAAAACTTCCATGACACCATTAGTGGATTAATTTTTAATCAGAATCTGAATCAGCAACGACCGATGATCTGACTGCTCTGCGCGTAGTTTCATCATATCCATCATTTTCATCATCCTCATATTTCTTCTCATCAATTATGCCTGTAAACCAACAGTTAGAGAACTTTACAGTCAATAAGTAAAGGAACGCAATGAAAAACATTACCTTTCTTTATGAGCAGAGCTTCGAGTGTTCTTGTGGAAAAATCATCTTTCCCTCCCAAATCTTGAAATCCTATCAATCTATCTCCGGCAACTCCTTGCCTGAGCAAAAGAAACAGTATAGTGCTCAAATTTTCTTTCATAGAATATCCTTCTCATGTAATTTTTTTATTATTTCTTAAAATTTGAATCTAAGACCTCTTTATAGAAGAATAAAGTACTTACTATTTTGACTATTCCATATTTATTACTATTGTACACATTATAAAGGTAGAGTGATAGACATTAGTACATAAAATAAAAGAGATCATTATTTAGTTGAAAATAGTAAAAATTAGTAAAAAGAAAAGATAGGTAGTTATTTTGGCTAGTTCTTAATTTCTTATACCATAGGTAGTTATTTTTAAAATAGTATGGGTCCACTTACACCATATTAATCTTATTGGCTTACAATGCTGAATAACTTATGTATTCTAAATTTTATCAATTCAACCATTGAATCATATTATATTATTTTGATAATCAAACTCACAAATTTTGAAAGAATTAGAACATCAATAAACGAGTTATCTTAAAGTAGATATTTACTTGTATTTTCAAAATTATATTATAGTTCAAAATGTAGTAAGATTAAATATCAAATAATTTCCAAGTTTTATGAAATTTTGCGCAATTGATCTATTATGTTAAATGTCTGAATTTAATGGTTGAAATGACAGAACTCAGTGTATAAAAAGTTATTCACATGTGTAAGTCTTGTTCAGTTACATCAACAAATAACTTCTTAGCAAAAGATGGGAAGTTAAAGAGAGATCATTTTTGGATTTGGACACATGCAATAATCCTCTATGCATATGTAACAGACAACAGATACCAGATAATAAGTAATAGATGAAGTATAAACTGGTCTGACAACATCAACCTTTTTATTTCTATAAAGCTACTAACAATTAGTCCCTAGGAAAAAGCATGATAGTCTTAGGCACTTCGAATGTAAAGAGCCTGTTGCACAGTAAAGATTGATGATAGTCAATTTTTATATTTATTTTATTTTTTATTGTTTTGTGAAACCAGCAACACACAATATGCTTTGTGAATACTAAAAGCACTCAATTAACATGACCAACAGTTATGAGGTAACAGATATAGGCCCACCTGAACAGTATGACACAAGGCAAAGTCTTTATTGCCAGTTTTGCAACGAAGAATGGTGCATTCTGCATTTCATTATCAACAAAGAACACTGTTACACAATTTCTTTACCAAAAGAAAAACAGTGATGTTAAAGTAATAAGACTTATGTCACAATTAGATTGACTTAATGATGAGAAAACCGTCAAACATAAAATCTTCTCTACTGCAAATAATAATAATGTAACCGTTAATGCTGACCTCTGCATCAAGCTTGATGAACTTCGTATCTATATGCTTTGATGAAAGGGACTTTAGATGCTTATCCATTATCCTGGAAACATTTTAAGCATGCGTGAAAGGGTGAAGGGGACAGAGATGTGTTGAAGTCTAGCAACAACATGTAACCCAGAAAACATACTTGCACCGATAGAACTCCTTATGGTAGAAATGACAAATCACTTTTTCACTTCCGGTGACTTCAGCTAAGAAATCCCCTTCAGTTATCTCCCTGTACTCCCCATGACCTTTCTTCTTCCATTCCTGCCGTTTCTCTGCTTCTTTCTAACAAGGCAAATCTAGTAATTATACCAAGGTATTTAATAAATAAATAAATAACATTGTCATGAATCCTGATACATACGGAAATATTCCTACCTTAAGAGCTGCAATCCTATCTGCATGCAATTTTTCCAACTCAGGATCCTGATATATCCATTGTGTCATCCATTTGAAACAAGGGGAGAATATTGGGAATGGATTTTCTCAAGTCAAAATTTCACATGATCTTGTTGCATGAAGATTTTTAAATTTAATTAAGAACAAACAAGGGATCGCATCAGCATCTAAGTGATGGTACGAACTAACACATCGCAAGGTCATGTGAAAACTTCATGTGAGAAAATATAAGGTGTACACAAATAAGCATATATGACAAATTTGACAAGTTTACAAATCATACATCCATTAAATCATCAAGGTCAACCTCCTGGTTGGAAGAACTCGATGCCTGCACCTTCTCTTGTGCAAGCAATTCCTGCAGGAATCATAATATTAGTCAGATCACATCAGCATGAAACAGGTATTGTGCTATGAGAGTGAGGTGTGTGCTATGAATGTCATAACAGAATATGTGTGTGTTACGGTGGTTATAAGAGTTCCCCTATACAGATTATTCAGCTGCCCATCATCAACTATGGTAAGGTTCTTAAATATTTTGCCATAAGAACAACTTAACAAGAAAAGAAGAAAAAAGATAATTGTAGAACAATTTCAAGTTTTCAACACCATCAAAACTTCAAAGTATTGAAAAACCAAGACAGTTCAACTCCATGGACTCTTAGTTTGATCTTATGTGCAACAAAATACAAGGAATGGATCCTCTCAATTTCTTTTCCCTCAATAGTTTGGCAAAGTATGATCTCTCACCTTACACTTCTTAAGTGAGACCAAGAGAAAACATATGAGAGCAGATATTAAAAGGTAAAATATCACACTTTACCAAACAATTGATAGAAAAAAAATTGAGGTTCCACTCCCCAAAATAAAAACACATTTCAAGTGTATAGCAGAGTTTAAGCATTAAAAAGAACAGTCAAATACAGTAAGTAGTATTCTATATTTTTGTGTGTTCGTGGACATGCGAGATGGAATGCAGCAAGACAGTAATTTCAGAACCACCAAATCACACAAATCTAACAAATAAAGCTTAATGTGATAGGAGAACATGTATGAATAATTATATCTCTAGCTCTTCTGGACTAAATCTCCATATTGGTCCTGTGATTCAAGGCTTTCACTATTTTAGTTCCTCATATTCAAAATTCACTATACTGGTCCCGAAATCCATTCAGCTCCAGGCACCATACCTTTCCGGCATTGAGCCAACAGACGGAATGCTGAACTAACTCTAACTTGCCATGCTAGACATAAGACTAAATGATATCGTTTCATTTTGGCACTTAAACAAGACAAAAACGAGGTCGTTTTGGAGAGTGAGGGGAGATAAAACTGTTTACACATCATATAAACTCTTATTCGTCTTCTCATTTTGTCTTGTTTAAGCGCCAAAATAAAACAACGCCGTTTAGCCCCAAGTCCAACATGACAAGTCAGAGCCAACTCAGCACATCATTCGCAGACTCGGTACTAGAAAAGATCCAGGAACTAATATAGTGCCTAAGCTAAATCTCAGGACCAGTATAGTGAATTTTGGATTTGAAGAACTAAAATGGTGAAAGCCATGAACTGAGCAACCACTTTGGGGTTTTAGTCCACCTCTAACACGAGAGCCTCTTTTGGATTTGTCTCAATTTTGCATAGACTTTTGTTTTCTCTCTTTTTATATTTCTCTTATGCTAAAATTCTTCTATTTGGGTTCACAACATCAAATTTTAGACTTTTTAATCACAGAAACTCTAATACCATTAGATGAAATTACTTGTCCCATAAGTTTAGGCTGACAGAGAGAAAGAATTTTCGGAAATGTCCAAAGCACTGATTATGGTGACTCCAATTGAACGACTGAATCAAAGGAACAATGTCCAAAGCACTGTAAAATCAGACTCTCAATAACCTAAAACTAATAAGCAGTATTAGAAAGAACACCGGATACTTCAACCAATGGATTAAGCCATTAACTGAAACAGGGTTAGGATGCCAAATCTTCACCCAAAACCTTAAGGCAATGGATGATGACCTTCACCTCTCACACTTGATATCTCATTGATAAGGAAAATGACCTAGGATCTCATACAGATGTTGAATGGAACCCGCTAAACGAAAATGAATTTTGAAAAATGGAATGAGAAGAATTAGATGCTGAACCTTCTGATAATCACGGGCAGCTGCAGCCATTACGTTTCCAAAGGCAAGATTTGACAAAGTGGACTTTACTGCGTTCGGATCCATTTCGAAACACGAAAGAAACGCGGAGAAGCCTCCCGCTCGAACGGTTGAGATCTGTGTGTAATGTATGCACAAATTGGGAAGAGAAGGGAAGGGACGAGGGAGGAAGAACCAACCTCCGGTGCTTGCTAGTAGTATAGATGCGGAGGGAAACTGTGGCAAGGATCGTGAAATCGGACGATTCAGGCTTCCAGGTCCCAACCTAAACTGTAGCAAGGATAGCTAAAATATATTTTTGTTTTTGAAATTTTAAAAACAGTAATTACCTAAATAGTCCCAAAATTTTAGAATCGGATATTCTAATTTCCAAGAAAAATTAGTACACAGATCAATCTTTAAGGTTTTATTTCGGCAGACAAATCAATTCTCAGTTTATTTTTTGACAGAGTAATTACCCAGATCAATTCCCAAAGATTTTAAAAACAGAGATTTTAGTCAAAAAAATTAATGTACAAATCAATCCCTAATATTTCTCTCTGTTAGACATAATAGTCTTCCGTCCAAAAATAAAATAAAATAAAATTATTATTATTATTAATTGCACAATAATATTGTACTGTAGCTTTTGTATTTTTTGGATAAAAATAATGATAAATTTATTTATTAAATTCTTATATATATCATTATACACTAGATAGCCATGGTTTTATCTCCGAGCTGGAGACCTCCCCGCATCTCACGCCGGCTACAGTCCCACCTGGAGGCTCTCTTCCATGGTGGCATCTCCTCCAGCTGGCTTTTCATGGACAGGGATGCATGTACTCCTCTGTCCTTGGTTGCATCAGCCATCCCTTTCATATTCTCTCTCACGCAACCTCGGATCCCTTTCACCGAATCGCTCACGCAACCTTCCTTCTTCACGGATTTGTTTGAACAGGTAATGATTTCTTGGAACCCTAAGAGCTTTGCTTTCTTCTCCAAATTCCCTTTCGTCTGCCCTAGGGAACTCTGTCTACGAGCTCTGTTTTCTTGGGAGTTTGGTTCATCGCCGTTCATTCAGGTTAGTGATTTCCCAATTTTTGGCTCAGATTCAAGATCTCAGATCAATGAATCAGGTGCATCCAAACCAATTTTTCTGTTCGATGGTTAAGCGAGATTTTGTTCTCTAGGATTTGTGAAATTCCTAATCTTGCAAATCGTGATGCTTTTTGGTATCTGTTCGACGGTTAAGCCAGATGTTATTGTGTAGGGTTTGTGAAATTTCTAATTTTGCAAATTTTGTATGTGATTTGATTTTGTTCTCTAGGGTTTCTGAAATTTCTAATCTTGCAAAATTGTGATGTTTTTTGGTATCTGTTCGACGGTTAACCCATATGTTATTCTGTAGGGTTTGTGAAATTTTTAATTTTGCAAATTTTGTATGTGACTTGGTTTGTTTCTGGGTTCATGTTGTTGGTCACATTCTTTGGCAGTTGCTGTTAACCTTTAGTTTGAACTCATTATCAGTTCTTCTTTTGTTCTGTTGAATTGTTTGTTGCATGTGGTTTGTGTATTTCATGAATCTATTTCTAATTTTTTTATTTTCTGTACATTCAACAAATCCATTGAGTTTTTAAATTGTTTTCTGTATTCAGAATCATGTTCTGTTACTTATGTTTCATGTGAAATTTTATGAAGCACTCTCATATATTATATTGAAAGTAGACCAATTGAATGCAATATTAAAATTTCATGAATGTATTTTTGTATTTTTATTTTGTGTATATTCAAATAAACCATTAAGTTTAGATAAAGTTAATTGGTGGTTGCATTTGGGCATGTGGACTAGGTTATCTTCCCTTGAAGATGTCTTTTGTATAGGTAATGATGTTCTGCTATACATTCTTCACTGAAAATGTGGGAATGTCTATCAAGGTATGGGCTTTCTATCTAATCTATTTGGTGAGTGGTGATGTGATTGATAGAAATTTATTGATAGCTTTTTGGTGAGTTATTTTTGTATTCTGAAGAAACCTTTTGTTAGTCAACTCATTTCCATTCGAATCCTTTATTAGTTATGCAAAAAATGCTGTGTATTTCAGCTCTTGCAAAGAAGTGGAGCTGATTGTCATGAATTTGTTTGCTCTTTCATAAAGGAATGTGCTTCTGCCACTCCGATTCAAGTTGAATATATACAATTCCATTTGCTGTTCAAGTTTTGTATTCAAGTTCTGATTTTTTCAGGTCTTTCATTTTTTTGTTGTTTGTGTTAAAATTATTTAATATTCCAGCTATTGATTGACATATTTTTATTGATGTTTGTCTATACTTTTTTTTCATTCATCTGCTGTTTTGAATGTATTCCTACCTAACACATTTACCAACTCTCATTGCCATGAGTAGAATCATTGTTTGGGGTAGTTGATGACTGCCTTCCCTATGGTCTAATGATATGTAGGTGCATTGTAGTAGGTGTGGTGTGATTAGTTGTCTCTATGCCACTGAATGGAGATGAGAATGTGGGAATGCCTATCAAGGTATGCGCTTTCTATCTAACCTATTTGGTGAGTGGTGATGTGATTGATATGAATTGATTCATAGCTTCTTCCTCATTGAATGAAAGATTTGGTTATTCAACTCAATTGCATTCTCAATTTTTTATTATTTATGTAAAAATTATTTTGTATTTCAGCTCTTGAAAAGACATGGGGGGGTCTTTGTCCTGAATTTGAGATGTCATTCACAAAAGAAGTGGCTTTCTCAGAATAAGATAGCACCACTGCACTATTTGTGTTACTAGGTCTGCCCCAAAGTTTAACTAATTTTCACAATTTTTTCCATTTTTATTTTCTATTGATAATTAGAGTAAAAAATGATGGCATCACTGCATTATTTGTGTTACTGGTTGCATGTGGGTTGTGTGGATCATTATCAAGGAATAGGTTTTGTACATAATCTATTGTATCAGTGGTGATGTGATTCACAAAAATTGATGTGTAGCATGTTGTTTATTTATTTATTTTTTAAGTTCAACTGGATTGGATTATATTTTTTTTGTTGTTTGTGTTAAATTTATTTTATATTTTCGCTGTTGGATGGACGTACACCTCCTTGGCCTCAAGTTAAGAGGTTCATTGAGAAAAGAATGGCCTTGTGCGAGTAAAATGGGTTCACGGTATTCTTTGTCTAACTAGCACATGTCTTTATCCAAAGAAAAACTATCCAGCAGCTGGTCTTCCCATAAAAATATGTTCTCCACACATAATAAGGTTGTGCTATATATTCTTTATTGGAAATTGGATTATTCAAGTTCTGATTTTTTCATCTCTTTCATTTTTTTGTTGTTTGTGTTAAGATTATTTAATATTTCAGCTGTTGATTGACATATTTTTATTGATGTTTGTTTATACTTTTTTTTTCTCATTCATCTGCTGTTTTGAATGTATTCCTACCTAATACATTTACCAACTCTCATTGTCATGAGTATAATCATTGTTTGGGGTAGTTGGTGACTGCCTTCCCTATGGTCTAATGACATGTAGGTGCACTGCAGTAGGTGTGGTGTGATATCTCAATTTCTGGTCCCTGTTTCTTAATTTCTTGAAAGTTTCACTTCTTTTTCCTGTTTTTGTCTTGGTTCAGGTTTTGCTCCTATGATTAGTTGTCTCTATGCCATTGAATGGAGATGAGAATGTGGGAATGCCTATCACGGTATGGGCTTTCTATCTAACCTATTTGGTGAGTGGTGATGTGATTGATATGAATTGATTCATAGCTTTTTCCTCATTAAATAAAAGATTTGGTTATTTAACTCAATTGCATTCTCATTTTTTTTATCATTTATGTAAAAATTATTTTGTATTTCAGCTCTTGAAAAGACATGGGGTCTTTGTCCTGAATTTGAGATGTCATTCACAAAGGAAGTGGCTTTGTTAGAATAAGATGGCATCACTCTACTATTTGTGTTACTAAGTCTGCCCCAAAGTTTAACTAATTTTCACAGTTTTTTCCATTCTTATTTTCTATTGATAATTAGAGAAAAAAAATGATGGCATCATTCCACTATTTGTGTTTCTGGTTGCATGTGGGTTGTGTGGATGATTATGAAGGAATGGGTTTTGTACCTAATCTATTCTACCAATGGTGATGTGATTCAGAAAAATTGATGTGTAACTTGTTGTTTATTTATTTATTTTTTAAGTTCAACGGAATTGGATTACATTTTTCTGTTGATTGTGTTAAATTTGTTTTATATTTCAGCTGTTGGATAGACATACACCTCCTTGGCCTCAAGTTAAGAGGTTCATTGAGAAAGGAATGGCTGTGTGCGAGTAAAATGGGTTCATGGTATTCTTTGTCTAACTAGCACATGTCTTTATCCAAAGAAAAAACTATCCAGCAGCTGGTCTTCCCATGAAAATGTGTTCTCTACACATAATAAGGTTGTGCTATATATTCTTTATTGGAAATTAGAAATTTGGGAATCATTATCAAGGTATGAGGTTTTAGTCTCATCCATTTCATGAATGGTGATGTGATTGACAGGTTTTTATTCATGTTTGTCTATACTTTTGATCCCATTTATCTGCTGTTTCGAATCTATCCTTACCTAACACATTTACTAACTCTCATTGCCATCACTAGAATCATTGTTTGGGGTAGTTGATGACTGCCTTCCCTATGGTCTAATGACATGTAGCTGCACTGTAGTAGGTGTGGTGTGATATCTCAATTTTTGGTCCCTATTTTTTGATTTCTCGAAAATTTCACTTGTTTTTCCTATTTTTGTGTTGGTTCAGCTTTTGCTGCTATGATTAGTTGTCTATATGCCATTGAATGGAGATGCATATGGACTGAGATTTTGTTTTCCCTCCATTTCCCTCCTCAATTTGAATTCAAAAAGGTGAGATTGTGTCCTGGATTTTTTTCTATAAAAGGATGGTTGGTGAAGCACATTGAATGCACAAACATTCTATTGTGTTCTATTTGCTCCTAAGCTATATCTATTTCAGAATTTTTCTGTTTACATTTTGATCTATTTCATCAACTCTCTTTATCTCCTTTCTTTTTACTGCAATGCCTCCTCTATTTGATATGATTTCTAAGATGCATCCTCCTAGAGAGGCTTGGAGGCTGAAAGTTAGGGTTCTCCTTGATGAGCATGTTATCCCCTATTAGCTTCTCTTTTAAATATGGTCTTACTTGTTTTTTAAGTTTTCCACTTTAAATTATGTGTTTCATTAATCTGATTTTGTTCTTTTGTTCGATTTCTAGTGTGGAAAAATTCAAGCTATAGTCAAGAAACCACTCCTTAATAGGTTTAGGGATCATATAGTTGAAGGTCAAGTTTATAGAATGGCATATTTTACTATTGTGTCAAATCATGGTAGTTATAAAGCAACTTCTCATGAATTCAAATTGGTTTTCCTTCACCGAACCACTATCGTAGCTGTTGATGAAGATGTTATCCCTAAGACTTGTTTCAACATGTTTTCTTTTTCTGAGCTGCTGAACATGACCTAAGATTATGATTTTTTTAGTTGGTGTGTATATCTTCCTGCTTTTCTGTTATTGAAGTTTTTTTAACAAATCCTTTGAATAGTTAATAGGTTGTGTTTATTTGGAATAGATGTCATTGGTCTTTTAACTTCAGTGGGAGAAGAGAAAGAATATGCAAAAGAGGGAAAAATTGTGAAAATGATTGCATTGGAATTAACTTCAAAAGAGTATGTTGATTAAGTCATTTCTGGTGCTTTCTCTTTATCTTTTAATGATCTTTTTTGCTTATTTTCTGTTTGATTCTTTGTCATCTTTTGAGTTTCAGTCTTACAATATGATGTGCATTGTTTGGAGATTATGTTAATCAAGTAAATCATTTCCTTGCCTCTGGCTATGTCGAGCAGCCTGTTGTAGTCATTCAACTTGCAAAAGTCAAGTTCTTTAGGGGTATATTATTTTTTTTCTGTACATCTCATGGCTACTCTAGGTGTTGTCTCCAATAAAGTTTGCTAGACTCTTTCTTTGTTGCTGTGTAGGTCAAGTAGGTCTTCAAAATGTGATGTATGCCACTTAAATGTTATTTAATCATGATCTTCCTAAAGTTGTTGAATTCAGGCAGAGGTTAGCATGCTTTATTTTGTTGATGTTTCTTGTTTTCTTTATTTACAAGCAATCTAGAGTAACAAGTATAAGTATTTGAATTAATTTTTTTTAGTATGATTGAGCAAGGTGTCAATGGTACCCAACCACTGTTTATTGTAAATGAGGGTAAAGTTGTCTCCTTGAAAGATGATTTCATGCGTTTAACTAGAAAATGCACTATTGAAGAGCTTCAAGATAACAATCATGTTATCTTCTTTTGATTTAGTTGTGTTTATGTTTCTTTTATACAGAAATGAACCGAAAAAGAAAATCAAACAACAATTTCTAGATCTGTTTTTTCATTCATGTTGTTAATTAACTTTGAAATGTCCATTGGATAGGAGGGTTCTTTTATCATTTTTGGTGCAATCCAAGGTATTGCTGAGGATGGAGGTTGGTGGTATTCTGCTTGTGTGTGTGGAAAGGGTATCTATCCTCAAAATGGTGCATATTACTGTGATTTTTGTTTGAAGCACATCACTAATGTCACTCCAAGGTCAGAAATTTTGTTGAAAATGTCTTCTTATTTTGTCTTGTGGATTGTTTATAAAAATAATGTTTCTTGATATTATTTATCTGAATGATTGTGTTTCCCTTTTTTTCTCTCTGCAGATTTAAAATTAAAATAACAGTTGAAGATCATACTTGGGAGGGTATTTTCCTTCTCTTTGATCGTGAGGCATCTTATTTTCTTAAGAAATCATGTGCTGACTTGTTTACTGAGGTTCAAAGAGATGCAAGTGTATGTTGTTAGTTTTCTTTTATGTGTTGTTCAGTTTATGGGATGTGATATTTCTTATTCAAACTCTGTATTTCTTATGTATTACCTTCAAAATAGTTTATATATGGGGATACTTATCCTCCCATATTTCAAGGGCTCATTGGAAAGAAGTTGCTGTTCAAGGTTGATACCAAAGGTGTCCCACATGATACATTTTATGGCACTTTTCGAGTTAGGAGAATATGTGATGATCCCACCATTATTGCGATGTTTGAACTTCCCGATTATGATGCTGATGACGAGTCTACTCCAAAAAAGGTGAGATATACATACAAATATTTTTAGATCGTGTTAATTCATGATTCATTTCTTATTTTTATTTTTTTATTGTGCTGTGGTGAATTTTTGTTATGGTCTTATGTATTTTTAAACTCTAATGGCATATGAATAGGAGCATGATTTACACAAATTTATTCCTTGTGGAAAAGGGGATGTTGGTATTAAGAAGGAGTCATCAAAGACTTTTATCAAAAGTGACAAAGATGCTGGTGAGTATTCTGGGATTTTGTGTAAATCCCCAATTCTTATAGATTTTCTGGCTGAAAAACAGCCTGCTGTTTCCAGAGGGACTGAGTTTGTTGGCTTAATTGACGGTGAACATGGAAAAGAAGAGAAAACACCCAGCAATGATACTGTTAGTGATGATCTTTCTGCTGAATTGGATATATTGCTTAGCTCAGCAGAAAAAGAAACTCAGGTGCTGATGTATAATATTTTTTTTCTCATTCCTATGTGTGCTGTTTCTAATTGTATTTTGCATTCTTGAGTGAGTTTCATAGCTTTTTTAATTTTCTTTGTCTTAGGAGGTGTTGTCCCATGTTCTTGAAGCACCTTCGCAATATGGAGAGAAGCTTATTCATGAAAATGATGTTGTCACCTCCAAGGGTAAGAGGAATTTAAATCCCCAATTTGAAGAGGCTGCTGTTGATGCAGATGGACGTGGGTTCAAGGTTGCCAAGGTTAATGGAGTTTGATTCAAGGTGTGGAATTGAGTTGCTGTGTCTAGGTGTAGGTGTTTTATATAGTGTATCTATAAGTATTTAAGAAGGCTTGTGATTCCAAATAGATGGACATGTAATCATGCTGGCTGGATGCTATTTTGATTTGACTTTTTTGGATTGTGTCCAACAAATAGGATTGTCAGATATATGGGTTTTCCTTTTGTGATGGCTCGGGTCATGTGTAAGATCCAGAACTTTTGAAAAGTCTTATTATGATCAAGTCTCAAATTCTATGGTTATTTATAGCCTTAATTTCAGAAATTATTTTATTAAAGATAATTAAGGCGAGTTTTGATTTATTGAATTTGAGATGAGTTATGATTATTATCCAATTTTATAATTATTAGATTATTTTCTATATTTCGATTATAAATTTGACAGTTATGAAATAATAGGGGTTTTACATGAGTTGGATTATATAAGTAATATTTAAATATTAATACTGCTGTTTTAGGAAAATAGAGAAGTTAATTATATTATTCCACATTGTTGGATTTGGGCATTTTATTGAAAATAATTTATGAAATTGATAAACAAATAGTATTTCCTATATATAATTAGTATTGGATTTTATTTGGGTTTCAATTACTATATTGCCCCTAACCCTAATTTTTGGAAAAAAAAAACACACACACACACCAAACACCCTCAGCAAACTCACCCAAACCTGAAACCCTAACCTCCCTCAACACCTTCAGCGCCGCAAACCCTCCTTACTGCCGCCACCTCACTCACAATCAACACACAAACACAGGGACGGGGAAGAAGGGAAAGATAGCGCCGCTGCCGTTGTGCTTGGCTGCAGCCGTCGCCGTCCTTGCTCCGAACTTGCCGACGAGTGGTCGCCACTGTGGCGCGCCGAGAGGAGAGAAGTCGTGCCTGGAAGTCGTCTTGTTCTGCCGCCAAGGGTTCCATCTCAGTCAACCTGTCGCGGTTGGTACTGCGGTTGTCCCTGATGGAGTCCACCGTGGAGAAGAGAACGACGCAAGGTAGAGGAGGACGCGCTGCCGCTCCCGCCGTGAATCGCGACCAGAGGAAGAAGCGGGTCATGCAAGAGGAGCAGAGGGTGGTGCTTATGCCACTACGCCCCTTGCCGCCGCCGTCGAGGTCACCACGCAGTCCACATTGCCAGCTTCGGAAAGAGAATCATGGTGGAGCTTCGTTTCTGCTTCTAGGTGGAGGAAAGCCAATGAAGGGAGAGAACGCCATTGAGTGGAGGAAAATGCCACTGTCGTGTTTCTCAGTCACTGGTGGTGGAGCTCGCATCGCTGGGTGAGCCGCCGTTCTTACCATTGCTCTGCTTGGGTTCTGTGTTGAGCACGCCGCTGTTGCCTTTGGAAGCTGCTACTGAGGCCAGGATGCTATGGTGGTTGCTAATGGAGCTACCGTTGATGAATGTGATGCGGCTATGCTGATTCTGAGTTGCTGTGTCACGGAAGAAGTAAGAAACACACTGGAATGGCAACATCGAAGCTGCTGTTCAGTTGATGCCACTGCCTGGGTCGTTGTGGTAGAAGCCGCCATTGATAGAGCTGCTCTGTTTAGTGATTTCTGCAAGTTTCGACCTTTCGGTAAGGGTTTTAAATTTGTGGTTTCGGTCATTTGGAATTTCGAAAAGGTTTTGATGCTGTGCGGTTTTTATAGATGACCCACCGGAGCTTCTGGCCACCGCCGGAGCTGTTGCCGAGCCGGTTCGAAATCGCAGCTGTTCCGTTTTGTTAATTCGGTGAGTATATCTATTTTCGAAAGCTCTGCGTTAGTGTTCTGTTCTGTGCGATAAAGTATTTGCGATGTTAATGGTTTTAGGAGTTAGAATCCGGTTCATTTATGCCGCTTGTAGCCGTTTCTGCTTTTGAGAGAGCAAGCAGAGCCGAGGTTCTGATTGCCGGTGATTTCGGGCTGAGCAAAAAGGAATCAGTTAACGAGTTTGGGCTATGGAATTGCGTTTTGAGGTAAGGGCGCTTTCCAAAAACTATGTTTTATGTATTGGAATTATTACATATGGATACCGATGTGAGATATTGTGTATTTGGTGATTGTATCTGCCTTATGTATTATTTGATTGACTCGAATGATTATGGATGTTGGTTTGGCTGAATTGTTGTGCGGCTTTGTGAATTGTAATGTTTGAAGTTAATTCTTTAAAGATTTGAAATCTAAGTTTAATCCGTTGAGGATTGATTTGATTTGAGTTAATTATTTTGATGATTTGAGAAGTCGAATGCACTTTTGAATTCAGCCTGGTTTACTTTAATTGACTTGGTTTTGGACAAATGATTTATTTCTAAACCGATTCTTTTAAGCTTTGGAAATGAGTTAAATCAGTTGATATTGAGATGATTTTGAAATGGTTTTTCTTGAGATATGCCACTGAGGCGACTGTTTGATTTAGCTTGCTTTTGAATTGATTTCTGGTTTTGAGCTGTTGAAAAGGAATGAGAAATGGTTTAGTTGGGACCCAAACCGGGTGGCAAAAGTCCAAGTTTTAGGGGAGGTGCTGCCGAAATTTCTACAAAATCCTACTCTTGTTTGTAAAGTTATTTAAAAAGGGTTGGATTTGAGAAATTGTATTATTTGATTTATTAAGAGAATATTTATGTTTTCAAACTTAATTTATTTAATGAACTTTATGCGTTGAGTTCGGCTTATTTAGAAATAAACTATTTGTACAGTTTGAATCACTGAAGGAAAGAATGATGCTCTAATGTTGATTTCAATATAAAAAGGAGCTTTTAGTGATTTTAAAGGAATCTAGACTTTTGATTGAGTAATCAAGTTTGAGGCATTTTGGAAGAGTTAGAAAAATGGGTTCCAAAAAGAAACCTGAAAGTGGTTTGATTCAAATGAACCGGTTCCGTTTCAAATGAGTCGATTTTTGGACCGGGTTGGAACTTGTGATTTTTTATGACCTTCCCTAAAGACTCGGGACTCTGGCAAGAAATTTTTGTTATAAAATCCCATTGTTGGATGGGTGATTTTGAATGTTCCCAAAATGAATCTTTAACTTTTCATGGTTTTGGAAGTTTTGGAAAGAGAATGCCGAGAGTGGCTTTGTTTTAAAAAGGGAACTCACTTTTAGAAAATTTGGCTTATGAGCTTGAGATAATTTGAGAAATGAGATCTTTAAAGCCAAAGCTGAAAAGAGTTGAAATTTGATTTCAAAGTGAAATGGCTTGAGAAAAGTGATTTATGGCTTAAATGCCGGTTTTATGAATTTGATGATGTTGAATGGCGGAAGTGCTGTTTGTTATGGGCCGGAATGGCTATGTATGATTATGAATATTGACTGGTTCTAGATTGAACCGTGAGCCGGAATGGCTGTCTATGATATTGATTTATGGCTGGTTGCCGAATAAGTTATGGGCTGTTGATGAATAGATTTTTGACGGCTTAGAATTTCACAAATGAATTCTCGTTGCAAGTATAGTTTCTAAACCAATCACTAATCCTTTCATACAAAAAAGTTGTTTGTCACTAAAACAAACCCCTAAAATTTATAAACCGAAGTATTCAAACCTCGGGTCGTTCTCCCTAGGAATTACAATAAAGTGTCTTGTTATTGGTTGTGAATTATTTTGGGGTTTTGATAAGAAGTATGAAAGATAAATGGCAAGAAAGTAAACTAAGGCCTAAAAAGGTCTTGGCAAGGGTTGGTGGTCAAGGATCTCTATCCTAATCACTAACCACAATATGAGAATTGGCAAGGATTAATCTCATTAAATCATCCTCTAACTAGTAGTAAAGGAAAGTCAAATGAGCTATATCAATCCTAGTCCATAAGTCCTAACTCTCCACTAATTCAATTAGTGAGAACTAGAGTCAATGGATCCCAATCATCAATTACTTGGACATTAGTAACTCAAGAGTTCCTAAGTTACCTTTCCAAGCCAAGAACATAAAACTATACTCTAAAATCCAACCAAGCATTTCATCAAACACTTGGAAGGCATAAAAGGAAAGCATAGTAAATTGATAACAAGAATAGAATCTAACAACAATTATTGAAATGAATTAACAATAACAATCAAAAGAAACACATTTATTATGAATTACCTTGATTGAATTGAAAGAGAGTAGAAGAAACAAAAGTGGATCTACAATCAAAGTATAAGAACAACATAAAGGAAGTTACAACAAAAGAATAGAGAAAGATGAATATAACAACAAAGAATTGAAAGGTAGAAGTAGAAGAAAGCAAAGATTAAAACCTAGATCTAAGAACTAATCCTAATCCTAATCCTAATTCTAGAGAGAAGTGAGAGCTTCTTTCTCTAGAAACTACTTCTAAAACTAAACTATGACTAATGGTAACTAACATCTAAAGCATGAAAGTATCTTCATTCCCCCTTCAATCCTTGGCTTAAATAGCATCAGAAATGGGTTGGATTGGGCCCACAAGGCTTCTAAAATCGCTGGCCACATTTTGCTTTAAGTGAACCAGGTGGCAGCAACGGCGTGTGCGCGTACTATGCGCGTGCGCGCCGCCATACGTGTAGCAATGGTGGACGAAATTGTGATCCATGTTCTAACTATTTTGAGATGAAAGCTTTATTATGGCACTGGTTGAATTCACAACTCCGTTCAACTAACCAGCAAGTGTACTGGGTCGTCCAAGTAATAAACCTTACGTGAGTAAGGGTCGATCCCACAGAGATTGTCGGTATGAAGCAAGCTATGGTCACCTTGTAAATCTCAGTCAGGCAGATTAAAATGGTTTATGGGTTTCGAAAATAAAGATAAAAGAATAGATCAAATAAAAGGATAGAAGACTTATGCAGATTCATTGGTGGGAATTTCAGATAAGCGGATGGAGATGCTGCATGGCTCAAGGACGCCTGCTCTCCTACTGCTTCTACTCAATCCTTCTTACTCCTTTCCATGGCAAGCTTTGTATAGGGGTTCACCATCAGCTGTGGCTACTTTCAATCCTCTCGGGAAAATGATCCTATGCGGTTGTCAGGCGCACGGCTAATCGTCTGGAGGCATCACCCATGGTTGATGGCTACATCCCATCCTCGCAGTGAAAACTAATGCTCACGCACTCTGTCACAGTACGGCTAATCACCGGTTGGTTCCCGCTCCTACTGGAATAGAATCCCTTGATTCTTTTGCGTCTGTCACTAACGCCCAGCAGGTTGCAAGTTTGAAGCACGTCACAGTCATTCATTACCGGAATCCTACTCGGAACACCACAGACAAGGTTAGACTTTCCGGATTCCCAGGATCCTACTCGGAATACCACAGACAAGGTGAGACTTTCCGGATCCTCATAAATGCCGCCATCTATCTAGCTTATACCACGAAGATTCTGTTGGGGAATCTAAGAGATACGCATTCAAGCTCTGTTGCATGTAGAACGGAAGTGGTTGTCAATCACGTGCGTTCATAAGTGAGAAAATAATGATCGTCACTTTCATCATTATATTCATCATGTTCTTGGGTACGAATGGATATCTTGGAATAAGAATAAGAGAGATTTGAATAAAAGAAAATAGAACTTCATTAATACTTGAGGTACAGCAGAGCTCCACACCCTTAATCTATGGTGTGCAGAAACTCCACCGTTGAAAATACATAAGCAAAGGGTTCAGGCATGGCCGAATGGCCAGCCCCCCCTAACGTGATCAATGATCTCCTAAGATGAAGAATAAACCAAAACTGAGACCAAAGATGAAACGTGGTCAAAAAAGACATCTAATACATTAGATAAATGTTCTATTTATACTAGATTAGCTACTAGGGTTTACATGAGTAAGTAATTGATGCATAAATTCACTTCCGGGGCCCACTTGGTGTATGCTTGGGCTGAGCTTGATTAATCCACGAGTTGAGGCATTTCTTGGAGTTGAACTCCGAGTTATGACGTGTTTTGGGCGTTCAACTCCGGATCATGACGTTTTTCTGGCGTTTAACTCCAGTCAGCAGCGTGTACTTGGCGTTCAACGCCAAGTTACGTCGTCATTCTTCGAATAAAGTATGGACTATTATATATTGATGGAAAGCCCTGGATGTCTACTTTCCAACGCCGTTGAGAGCACGCCAATTGGAGTTCTGTAGCTCCAGAAAATCCATTTCGAGTGCAGGGAGGTCAGATTCCAACAGCATCAGTAGTCCTTTTGTCAGCCTTCTTCAGAGTTTTGCTCAAATCCCTCAATTTCAGTCAGAATTTACCTGAAATCACAGAAAAACACACAAACTCATAGTAAAGTCCAGAAATGTGAATTTAGCATAAAAACTAATGAAAACATCCCTAAAAGTAGCTTAAACTTACTAAAAACTATCTAAAAATAATGCCAAAAAGCGTATAAATTATCCGCTCATCACAACACCAAACTTAAATTGTTGCTTGTCCCCAAGCAACTAAAAATCAAATAGGATAAAAGAAGAGAATATACTATAAATTCCGAAATATCAATGAATATTAATTTAATTAGATGAGCGGGACTTGTAGCTTTTTGCTTCTGAACAGTTTTGGCATCTCACTTTTTCCTTTGAAGTTTAGAGTGATTGGCTTCTCTAAGAACTTAGAATTTCGGATAGTGTTATTGACTTTCCTAGTTAAGCATGTTGATTCTTGAACACAGTTACTTATGAGTCTTGGCTGTGGCCCTAAGCACTTTGTCTTCTAGTATTACCACCGGATACACAAATGCCACAGACACATGACTGGGTGAACCTTTTCAGATTGTGACTCAGCTTTGCTAGAGTCCCCAGTTAGTGGTGTCCAGAGCTCTTAAGCACACTCTTTTGGATCACGACTTTAACCACTCAGTCTTAAGCTTTTCACTTGGACCTTCATGACACAAGCACATGGTTAGGGACAGCTTGATTTAGCCGCTTAGGCCTGGATTTAACTTCCTTGGGCCCTCCTATCCATTGATGCTCAAAGCCTTGGATCCTTGCTACCCTTGCCTTTTGATTTTAAGGGCTATTGGCTTTTTCTGCTTGCTTTTTCTTTCTATTTTTTTTCGCCATTTTTTTTTTCGCACAAGCTTTTGCTTTTCACTGCTTTTTCTTGCTTCAAGAATCAATTCATGAATTTTTCAGTTCATCAATAACATTTCTCTTTGTTCATCATTCTTTCAAGAGCCAACAATTTTAACACTCATAAACAACAAGATAAAAAATATGCACTGTTCAAGCATTCATTCAGAAAACAAAAAGTATTGCCACCACATCAATATAATTAAATTAAATTCAATAATAAATTCGAAATCTATGTACTTCTTGTTCTTTTTGAATTAAAACATTTTGCATTTAAGAGAGATGAAAGACTAATGGATTTTATTCATAGCTTTAAGGCATGTTTACATACTAATGATCATGAAATAAAGACACAAAACATAGATAAACACAATAATTAAAAACCGAAAGCAGAAAGAAATAAAGAACAAGGAATGAATCCACCTCTTAGTGGCGTCTTCTTCTTGAAGAACCAACAATGTCCTTGAGCTCTTCTATGTCCCTTCCTTGCCTTTGTTGCTCCTCCCTCATTGCTCTTTGATCTTCTCTTATTTCTTGGAGAATGATGGAGTGCTCATGATGTTCCACCCTTAATTGTTCAACATTATGACTCAAATCTTCTAAAGAGGTATTGAGTTGCTCCCAATAGTTGTTGGGAGAAAAGTGCATTCCTTGAGGCATTTGTTGATGATGAACTTCCTCATGTTCTTCTTGAGGGCCGTGAGGCACTTCTCTTGTTTGCTCCATCCTTTTCTTGGTGATGGGCTTGTCTTCTTCAATGGAGACATCTCCATCTATGATAACTCCAGCTGAGTAACATAGATGGCAAATAAGATGAGGGAAGGCTAACCGTGCCATGGGTGAGGACTTGTCGGCTATTTTGTAGAGTTCATTGGAGATGACTTCATGAACCTCTACTTCCTCTCCAATCATGATGCTATGGATCATGATGGCCCGATCCACAGTAACTTCAGATCGGTTGCTAGTAGGGATGATGGATCTTTGAATGAACTCCAACCATCCTCTAGCCATAGGCTTGAGATCCAGTCTTCTTAGTTGGACTGGCTTGCCTTTGGAGTCTATTCTCTATTGGGCGCCTTCCACACATATGTCCGTAAGGACTTGGTCCAACCTTTGATTAAAGTTGACCCTTCTTGTGTAGGGGCGTTCATCACCTTGCATCATGGGTAAGTGAAACGCCAACCTCACATTTTCCGGACTAAAATCTAAGTATTTCCCCCGAACCATTGTGATATAGTTCTTTGGATTCGGGTTCATACTTTGATCATGGTTCCTAGTGATCCATGCATTGGCATAGAACTCTTGAACCATCAATATTCCGACTTGTTGCATGGGGTTGGCTAAGACTTCCCAACCTCTTCTTTGGATTTCATGTCGGATTTCCGGATACTCATTCTTTTTGAGCTTGAAAGGGACCTCGGGGATCACTTTCTTCTTTGCCACAACATCATAGAAGTGGTCTTGATGGCTCTTGGAGATGAATCTCTCCTTCTCCCATGACTCGGAGGTGGAAGCTTTTGTCTTCCCTTTCCCTTTTCTTGAGGATACTCCGGTCTTAGGTGCCATTGATGGTGAATGAAAAAAAAAGCTTAGGCTTTTTCCACACCAAACTTAAAATTTTGCTCGTCCCCGAGCAAGAAAGAAAAGGGAAGTAGAAGAAGAAGAAGAAGAGAATATGGAAGAGAGGGAGAAGATGTGGTTCGGCTATGTGGGAGAATGTGGGTTTGTGATGTGTGAAAATGAAAAAGAGTGGAAGGGTATTTATAGGGAGAGGGGGGTATAGGTTCGGCCAATTTGGGTGGGAATGGGTGGGAAAATGAATTTGAATTTTATGGAGGTAGGTGGGGTTTATGGGGAAGAGGAGGTTGATGTGAATGGTGAATGGGGTAATTGGGAAGAGGAATTGAGGTGATTGGTGAAGGTTTTTGGGAAGTGTGACATGGGAAAGAATGAAAATGAGATTTGGATTAGGAGAGTGTGATTAGGATTAAAGAAAAGGTGGGAATGTGGTAGGTGGGGATCCTGTGGGGTCCACAGATCCTGAGGTGGGGATCCTGTGGGGTCCACAGATCCTGAGGTGAAAAGAAATACCATTCCTTCACCATATAGGCATGTAAATTGCCTCCATGCATCATTCTGGCGTTCAAACGCCCATTGGTGCATGTTCTGGGCGTTAAACGCCCATGTAATGCATGTTTCTGGCGTTGAACGCCAGTTTCATGCTTGTTTCTGGCGTTCAGCGCCAGATTGTCCTCTGTGTGCACATCCTGGCGTTAAACGCCAGGTTGTTGCTTGTTTCTGGCGTTCAGCGCCAGAATGGTGCTCTGTTCTGGCGTTGAACGCCAGCCAGATGCATCTTACTGGCGTTGAACGCCAGTCTGTGCTGCCTCCAGGGTGAAAAATTTTTTCTTCTGTTTTTGACTCTGTTTTTAATTTTTTTGATTTTTTTCGTGACTCCTCATGATCATGTACCTAATTAAACACAAAAATATCAAAGAAACAAAATAAAATAAAATTAGATAGATAAAATTGGGTTGCCTCCCAACAAGCGCTTCTTTAATGTCAATAGCTTGACAGTGGCTCTCATGGAGCCACAAGGTGATCAGGTTAATGTTAGTGTAGTCCCAACACCAAACTTAGAGTTTGGATATGGAGTTTGAACACCAAACTTAGAGTTTGGTTGTGGCCTCACAACACCAAACTTAGAGTTTGACTGTGTGGGCTCTTCTTGACCTTGAACTGAGAGAAGCTCTTCATGCTTACTCTCTTTTGTCACAGAGGGATGGCCATGTGCCTTAAACACAAGGTAGTCCCCATTCAATTGAAGAACTAACTCTCCTCTGTTGACATCTATCACAGCTCCTGCTGTGGCTAGGAAAGGTCTTCCTAGGATGATGCATTCATCATCTTCCTTCCTAGTGTCTAGGATTATGAAATCAGCAGGGATGTAAAGGCCTTCAACCTTTACTAGCATGTCCTCTACTATTCCATAAGCTTGTCTTATTGACTTATCTGCCAATTGCAATGAGAACAAGGCAGGTTGTACCTCAATGATCCCCAGCTTCTCCATTACAGAGAGTGGCATCAGATTTATCCCTGAGCCAAGATCACATAGAGCTTTTTCAAAGCTCATGTTGCCAATGGTGCAAGGTATTAAGAACTTGCCAGGATCTTGTTTCTTTTGAGGTAGAGTTTTCTGAATCCAAGTGTCTAGTTCACTAATGAGCAAGGGAGGTTCACTTTCCTAAGTCTCATTACCAAACAACTTGGCATTCAGCTTCATGATAGCTCCTAAATATTGAGCAACTTGCTCTCCAGTCACATCTTCATCCTCTTCAAAGGAAGAATAGTCTTCAGAGCTCATGAATGGCAGAAGGAGATTTAATGGAATCTCTATGGTCTCTAGATGAGCCTCAGATTCCTCTGGATCCTTAATAGGAAACTCCTTCTTGCTTGAAGGACGTCCCAGGAGGTCTTCCTCACTAGGATTTTCGTCCTCCTCCTCCCCTATGCATTCGGCCATTTTGATTAAATCAATGGCCTTGCACTCTCCTTTTGGATTCTCTTCTGTATTGCTTGGGAGAATACTGGGAGGAGTTTCAATAACTTTCTTACTCAGTTGGCCCACTTGTGCCTCCAAATTTCTAATGGAGGATCTTGTTTCATTCATGAAACTGAAAGTGGCCTTTGACAGATCAGAGACTATATTGGCTAAATTAGAAGTGTTTTGTTCAGAGTTCTCTGTCTGTTGCTGAGAAGATGATGGATATGGCTTGCTATTGCTTAACCTATTGCGTCCACCATTGTTAAAGCCTTGTTGAGGCTTTTGTTGATCCTTCCAGGAGAAATTTGGATGATTTCTCCATGATGGATTATAAGTGTTTCCATAAGGTTCACCCATATAATTAACCTCTGCCATGGCAGGGTTCTCAGGATCATAAGCTTCTTCAGAAGCTGCCTCTCTAGTACTGTTGGATGCATGTTGCAATCCATTCAGATTTTGAGAGATCATGTTGACCTGTTGAGTCAACACTTTGTTCTGAGCCAATATGGCATTCAGAGCATCAATTTCAAGAACTCCTTTCTTCTGAGGTATCCCATTATTCACGGAATTCCTCTCCGAGGTATACATGAACTGGTTGTTTGCAACCATGTCAATGAGTTCTTGAGCCTCTTCAGGCGTTTTCTTCAGGTGAATAGATCCACCTGCAGAATGGTCCAGTGACATTTTCGAAAATTCAGAGAGACCATAATAGAATATATCTAACATGGTCCATTCTGAAAACATGTCAGATGGACATCTTTTGGTCAACTGCTTGTATCTTTCCCAAGCTTCATAGAGGGATTCACCATCTTTTTGTTTGAAGGTTTGAACATCCACTCTCAGCTTGCTCAGCTTTTGAGGAGGAAAGAATTTATCCAAGAAGGCAGTGACCAGCTTATCCCAGGAGTCCAGGCTATCCTTAGGTTGTGAATCCAACCATATTCTAGCTCTGTCTCTTACAGCAAAAGGGAAAAGCATGAGTCTGTAGACTTCAGGATCAACTCCATTCGTCTTTACAGTCTCACAGATCTGCAAGAACTCAGTTAAGAACTGATAAGGATCTTCAGATGGAAGTCCATAAAACTTGCAGTTTTGTTGCATTAAAGCAACTAGTTGAGGCTTAAGCTCAAAGTTATTGGCTCCAATGGCAGGAATGGAGATGCTTCTTCCATCAAACTTGGACGTTGGCTTTGTGAAGTCACCAAGCATTCTCCTTGCATTATTATTATTATTTTCGGCTGCCATGTCCTTCTCTTGTTCGAAAATTTCTGAAAGGTTGTTTCTGGATTGTTGTAATTTAGCTTCTCTTAATTTTCTCTTCAGAGTCCTTTCAGGTTCTGAATCAACTTCAACAAGAGTGCCTTTTTCCCTGTTCCTGCTCATATGAAAGAGAAGAAAACAAGAAAAGAAAAAGGAATCCTCTATGTCACAGTATAGAGATTCCCTTATGTTAGTAGAAGAAGATAGGGGTATAAGAAAGAAAATGGATGGATTCGGATTTTTGGATGAAGAGAGGTGAAGAGAAGTGTTAGTAAATAATTAATTAAATAGAAGAAGAAAAGAGAAGAGAAATTTTCGAAAATAATTTTTGAAAAAGGGGTTAGTGATTTTCGAAAATTAAAGATAAGATAAGTTTAAAATTAAAACTTAAAACAAAAAGAATTTTTGAAAAAGAGATGGAGAATTTTCGAAAATTAGAGAGGGAAAAGTAGTTAGGTGGTTTTGAAAAAGATAAGAAACAAACAAAAAGTTAGTTAGTTGATTGGAAAAGATTTGAAATCAAAATTTTAAAAAAAATAAGAAGATAAGAAGTTAGATAAAATATTTTGAAATCAAATTTTGAAAAAGATAAAGTTTTTGAAAAAGATAAGATAAAAAGATAAAAAGATTTTTAAGAAAAAGATATTTTGAAAAAGATTTAATTTTTAAAATTACTTAACTAACAAGAAACTACAAGATAAGATTCTAGAACTTAAAGATTGAACCTTTCTTAACAAGAAAGTAACAAACTTCAAATTTTTGAACCAATCACATTACTTGTTAGTTAATTTTCGAAAATTAGATATAAAAGATAAGAAAAAGATTTTGAAAAAGACTTTTGAAATTTTCGAAAATTATAAAAAATGAAAAAGATATGATTTTTGAAAAAGATTTTGAAAAGATAAGATTTTTAAAATTGAAATTTTGACTTGACTTGTAAGAAACAACTAATTTTAAAAATTTTTGACCAAGTCAACCCAAAATTTCGAAAATTTGGAGGAAAATAAGGAAAAGATATTTTTTTGATTTTTTGAATATTTTAATTATGAGAAAGAAAAACAACAAAAATACTCAATGCATGAAATTTTTAGATCGAAACAATGAATGCATGCAAGAATGCTATGAATGTCAAGATGAACACCAAGAACACTTTGAAGATCATGATGAACATCAAGAACATTATTTTGAAAAATTTTTGATGCAAAGAAAACGTGCAAGACACCAAACTTAGAAATCTTTAATGCATGGAAAATATGAATGCAAAAGTGCACAAGAAAAACAAGGAAAGACACAAAATAAGAAAACATCAAGATCAAACAAGAGGACTTATCAAGAACAACTTGAAGATCATGAAGAACACTATGAATGAATGAGATTTTCGAAAAATGCAAGAAAAATTTTTAAAAGCATGCAATTGACACCAAACTTAAAATTTGACTCAAGACTCAAACAAGAAACACAAAATATTTTTTATTTTTATGATTTTCTAATTTTTTTGTATTTTTATTTTAAATTTTTTTCGAAAATATTTGTGAAGAAAACGAAAAAGAAAAGAAAAATTTTGAAAAAGTTTTTGAAAAGAAAATTACCTAATCTGAGCAACAAGATGAACCGTCAGTTGTCCATACTCGAACAATCCCCGGCAACGGCGCCAAAAACTTGGTGGACGAAATTGTGATCCATGTTCTAACTATTTTGAGATGAAAGCTTTATTATGGCACTGGTTGAATTCACAACTCCGTTCAACTAACCAGCAAGTGTACTGGGTCGTCCAAGTAATAAACCTTACGTGAGTAAGGGTCGATCCCACAGAGATTGTCGGTATGAAGCAAGCTATGGTCACCTTGTAAATCTCAGTCAGGCAGATTAAAATGGTTTATGGGTTTCGAAAATAAAGATAAAAGAATAGATCAAATAAAAGGATAGAAGACTTATGCAGATTCATTGGTGGGAATTTCAGATAAGCGGATGGAGATGCTGCATGGCTCAAGGACGCCTGCTCTCCTACTGCTTCTACTCAATCCTTCTTACTCCTTTCAATGGCAAGCTTTGTATAGGGGTTCACCATCAGCTGTGGCTACTTTCAATCCTCTCGGGAAAATGATCCTATGCGGTTGTCAGGCGCACGGCTAATCGTCTGGAGGCATCACCCATGGTTGATGGCTACATCCCATCCTCGCAGTGAAAACTAATGCTCACGCACTCTGTCACAGTACGGCTAATCACCGGTTGGTTCCCGCTCCTACTGGAATAGAATCCCTTGATTCTTTTGCGTCTGTCACTAACGCCCAGCAGGTTGCAAGTTTGAAGCACGTCACAGTCATTCATTACCGGAATCCTACTCGGAACACCACAGACAAGGTTAGACTTTCCGGATTCCCAGGATCCTACTCGGAATACCACAGACAAGGTGAGACTTTCCGGATCCTCATAAATGCCGCCATCTATCTAGCTTATACCACGAAGATTCTGTTGGGGAATCTAAGAGATACGCATTCAAGCTCTGTTGCATGTAGAACGGAAGTGGTTGTCAATCACGTGCGTTCATAAGTGAGAAAATAATGATCGTCACTTTCATCATTATATTCATCATGTTCTTGGGTACGAATGGATATCTTGGAATAAGAATAAGAGAGATTTGAATAAAAGAAAATAGAACTTCATTAATACTTGAGGTACAGCAGAGCTCCACACCCTTAATCTATGGTGTGCAGAAACTCCACCGTTGAAAATACATAAGCAAAGGGTTCAGGCATGGCCGAATGGCCAGCCCCCCTAACGTGATCAATGATCTCCTAAGATGAAGAATAAACCAAAACTGAGACCAAAGATGAAACGTGGTCAAAAAAGACATCTAATACATTAGATAAATGTTCTATTTATACTAGATTAGCTACTAGGGTTTACATGAGTAAGTAATTGATGCATAAATTTACTTCCGGGGCCCACTTGGTGTATGCTTGGGCTGAGCTTGATTAATCCACGAGTTGAGGCATTTCTTGGAGTTGAACTCCGAGTTATGACGTGTTTTGGGCGTTCAACTCCGGATCATGACGTTTTTCTGGCGTTTAACTCCAGTCAGCAGCGTGTACTTGGCGTTCAACGCCAAGTTACGTCGTCATTCTTCGAATAAAGTATGGACTATTATATATTGATGGAAAGCCCTGGATGTCTACTTTCCAACGCCGTTGAGAGCACGCCAATTGGAGTTCTGTAGCTCCAGAAAATCCATTTCGAGTGCAGGGAGGTCAGATTCCAACAGCATCAGCAGTCCTTTTGTCAGCCTTCTTCAGAGTTTTGCTCAAATCCCTCAATTTCAGTCAGAATTTACCTGAAATCACAGAAAAACACACAAACTCATAGTAAAGTCCAGAAATGTGAATTTAGCATAAAAACTAATGAAAACATCCCTAAAAGTAGCTTAAACTTACTAAAAACTATCTAAAAACAATGCCAAAAAGCGTATAAATTATCCGCTCATCAAGCAACTATGGCAAATCTTATATCGTTTCGAAGCCCCAGATGTTAGCTTTCTAACCCAACTGGAACCGCATCATTTGAACCTCTGTAGCTCAAGTTATGGTCGTTTAAGTGCGAAGAGGTCAGGCTTGACAGCTTTTTGGTTCCATCATTTCTTCATGAGTTCTCCAACTTTACATGCTTTTTCTTCATTCCCTATTTCCCTTGATCCAATCTTTGCCTCCTAAATCTGAAATCACTTAACAAACATATCAAGGCATCTAATGGAATCAAGGTAAATTATATTTAGCTATTTTAAGATCTAAAAAGCATGTTTTCACTCTTGAGCACAATTAAAGGAGAATATACAAAACCATGCTATTTCATTGGGTAAATGTGAGAAAAGGTCTACAAAATACTCTAAATTCAATACAAGATAAACCGTCAAATTGGGGTTTATCAACTGTATGGCTGATTATGAATTATGAGTTTGAGCCGAAAGGCTGTATTTATTGATAAATTGGCTGGTTCTGTATTGAACCATGAGCCAGATAGCTAGGATGAATATTGATTTTGAATTGAATGAATGTATGTTTGAGATCCTGGGCAGTAGCAAGGGTTGTGGTTCGTCCCACTTGCTCCAGGTCAGAGACTGTGATGCCTGGGTAGTAGCGGTAGTAGTGGTGATTCCACTCGCTCCAGGTTGAGCTTTTAAACACCCGCCTGGGTAGTAGCCGCAGTAGTGGTTATTCCACTGGCTCTGGGTTGAGCGGGTAGTAGCAATGGGGTTGTAGCTCAAACCTACTTGCTCCGCGATGGGTGTTTCTGTCCATGGTTAGCTACCAGGACGTGTCGGGTTGGCTATATAACCGACAGATGATATCATCAGCCACTAGGGACAGGCATGCATCATATGCATCTATGTGACATTGTTTTGGTGTGCATACTGTACTTGGTTTGCCTATGTGATTAATTGCTAATTGTTCTACTTGCAATAACTGTTTGTTTGTGCTTGCATCTTCCTATTTGTGATTTGATGAGCGGATAATTTATACGCTTTTTGGCATTGTTTTCATATAGTTTTTAGTAAGTTTGAGCTACTTTTAGGGATGTTTTCATTAGTTTTTATGTTAAATTCACATTTCTGGACTTTACTATGAGTTTGTGTGTTTTTCTGTGATTTCAGGTAAATTCTGACTGAAATTGAGGGATTTGAGCAAAACTCTGAAGAAGGCTGACAAAAGGACTGCTGATGCTGTTGGATTCTGACCTCCCTGCACTCGGAATGGATTTTCTGGAGCTACAGAACTCCAATTGGCGCGCTCTCAACGGCGTTGGAAAGTAGACATCCAGAGATTTCCAGCAATATATAATAGTCCATGCTTTATTCGAAGAATGACGACGTAACTTGGCGTTGAACGCCAAGTACAAGCTGCTGTCTGGAGTTAAACGCCAGAAAAACGTCATGATCCGGAGTTGAACGCCCAAAACACGTCATAACTCGGAGTTCAACTCCAAGAGAAGCCTCATCTCGTGGATTGATCAAGCTCAGCCCAAACATACACCAAGTGGGCCCCGGAAGTGGATTTATGCATCAATTACTTACTCATGTAAACCCTAGAAGCTAGTCTAGTATATATAGGACATTTATCTATTGTATTAGACATCTTTTGACCATCTTTTGACACTTTGAACCTTTTGATCATTCGGTCACTTGATCATGGAGAGGGCTGGCCATTCGGCCATGCCTGAACCCTTTACTTATGTATTTTCAACGGTGGAGTTTCTGCACACCATAGATTAAGGGTGTGGAGCTCTGCTGTACCTCAAGTATTAATGCAATTCTATTTTCTTTTATTCAAATCTCTCTTATTCTTATTCCAAGATATTCATTCGTACCCAAGAACATGATGAATGTGATGATAAGTAACCCTCATTATCATTCTCACTCATGAACGCAAGTGATTGACAACCACTTCCGTTCTACATGCAACAGAGCTTGAATGCGTATCTCTTAGATTCCCCAACAGAATCTTCGTGGTATAAGTTAGATAGTTGGCGGCATTCATCTGGATCCGGAAAGTCCAACCTTGTCTGTGGTGTTCCGAGTAGGATCCTGGGAGTCCGGAAAGTCCAACCTTGTCTGTGGTGTTCCGAGTAGGATTCCGATCATGAATGACCGTGACGTGCTTCAAACTTTAACCTGCTGGGCGTTGGTGACAGACGCAAAAGAGGGATTCTATTCCAGTAGGAGCGGGAACCAACCGGTGATTAGCCGTACTGTGACAGAGTGCGTTAGCATAGTTTTCACTGCGAGGATGGGATGTAGCTATCAGCCATGGGTGATGCCTCCAGACTGGTTAGCTGTGCGAGTGACAGCCGCACAGGTTATTTCCCCGTGAGGAATGAAAGTAGCCACAGTTGATGGTGAACCCCTATACAAAGCTTGCCATGGAAAGGAGTAAGAAGGATTGAGTAGAAGGAGTAGGAGAGCAGGCGTCCAAGAGCTCTACAGCATCTCCATCCGCTTATCTGAAATTCCCACCAATGAATCTGCATAAGTGTTCTATCCCTTTTATTATTTATTTCTTTTTATTATTCCTATCCTCAAACCCATAAATAATGTTTAATTTGCCTGACTGAGATTTACAAGGTGACCATAGCTTGCTTCATACCAACAATCTCTGTGGATTCGACCCTTACTCACGTAAGGTTATTACTTGGACGACCCAGTACACTTGCTGGCTAGTTGAACGAGATTGTGAAGGAAATAAACAATGTCCTCAGAGTATACATCTTTTATAAATCCAATTACAAGAAAAAAGGGAATCACAATTTCGTCCACCAAGTTTTTGGCGCCGTTGCCGGGGATTGTTCGAGTATGGACAACTGACGGTTCATCTTGTTGCTCAGATTAGGTAATTTTCTTTTCAAAAATCTTTTTCAAAATTTTTCTTTTATTTTTCGTTTTCCCAAAAATGTTTTTCGAAAAAAATTTATAAAAATACAAAAAAAAATTAGAAAATCATAAAAATCAAAAATATTTTGTGTTTCTTGTTTGAGTCTTGTGTTAATTTTTAAGTTTGGTGTCAATTGCATGCTTTTAAAATTTTTCTTGCATTTTTTCGAAAATCTCATGCATTCGTAGTGTTCTTCATGATCTTCAAGTTGTTCTTGACAAGTCTTCTTGTTTGATCTTGATGATTTCTTGTTTTGTGTCTTTTCTTGTTTTTCATGTGCACTTTTGCATTCATATTTTTCATGCATTAAAAATTTCTACGTTTGGTGTCTTGCATGTTTTCTTTGCATAAAAAATTTTTCAAAATAATGTTCTTGATGTTCATCATGATCTTCAAAGTGTTCTTGGTGTTCATCTTGACATTCATAGCATTCTTGCATGCATTCATTGTTTTGATCTAAAAATTTCATGCATTGAATATTTTTGTTGTTTTTCTCTTTCATAATTAAAAATTCAAAAAATCAAAAAAAATATCTTTTCCTTATTTTCCTCCAAATTTTCGAAATTTTGGGTTGACTTGGTCAAAAATTTTTAAAATTAGTTGTTTCTTACAAGTCAAGTCAAAATTTCAATTTTAAAAATCTTATCTTTTCAAAATCTTTTTCAAAAATCATATCTTTTTCATTTTTTTTATATAATTTTCGAAAATTTCAAAATTATTTTTCAAAATATTTTCAAAATATTTTTCTTATCTTTTTATCCAATTTTCGAAAATTAGCTAACAATTAATGTGATTGGTTCAAAAATTTGAAGTTTGTTACTTTCTTGTTAAGAAAGGTTCAATCTTTAAATTCTAGAATCTTATCTTGTAGTTTCTTGTTAGTTAAGTCAATTTTAAAATTAAATCTTTTTCAAAATATCTTTTTCTTAAAAATCTTTTTATCTTTTTATCTTATCTTTTTCAAAAACTTTATCTTTTTCAAAATTTGATTTCAAAATATCTTATCTAACTTCTTATCTTCTTATCTTTTTCAAAATTTGATTTCAAAATCTTTTTCAATCAACTAACCAACTTTTTGTTTGTTTCTTATCTTTTTCAAAACCACCTAACTACTTTTCCCTCTCTAATTTTCGAAAATTCTCCCTCTCTTTTTCAAAAAAAAAAAATTTCTTTTTGTTTTAAATTTTAATTTTAATCTCATCTCATCTTTAATTTTCGAAAATCACTAACCATTTTTTCAAAATTATTTTCGAAAATTTCTCTTCTCTTTTCTTATTCTATTTAATTATTTAATTACTAACACTTCTCTTCACCTCTCTTCATCCAAATCCGAACCTCCTCCTTCATTCTTCTACCCCTTTCTTCTTCTACTAACATAAGGGAATCTCTATACTGTGACATAGAGTATTCCTCTTTCTTTTCCTGTTTTCTTCTCTTTCTTATGAGCAGGAACAAGGATAAAGGCACTCTTGTTGAAGCTGATCCAGAACCTGAAAGGACTCTGAAGAGAAAATTAAGAGAAGCTAAATTACAACAATCCAGAGGCAACCTTTTAGAAAATTTCGAACAAGAGGAAGAGATGGCCGAAAATAATAATAATAATGTAAGGAGAATGCTTGGTGATTTCACAAAGCCAACATCCAAGTTTGATGGAAGAAGCATCTCCATTCCTGCCATTGGAGCCAATAACTTTGAGCTTAAGCCTCAACTAGTTGCATTAATGCAACAAAACTGCAAGTTTTATGGACTTCCATCTGAAGATCCCTATCAGTTTTTAACTGAATTCTTGCAAGTCTGTGATACTGTAAAGACGAATGGAGTTAATCCTGAAGTCTACAGACTCATGCTTTTCCCTTTTGCTGTAAGAGACAGAGCTAGAATATGGTTGGATTCACAACCTAAGGATAGCCTGGACTCCTGGGATAAGCTGGTCACTGCCTTCTTGGATAAATTCTTTCCTCCTCAAAAGCTGAGCAAGCTAAGAGTGGATGTTCAAACCTTCAAACAAAAAGATGGTGAATCCCTCTATGAAGCTTGGGAAAGATACAAGCAGTTGACCAAAAGATGTCCATCTGACATGTTTTCAGAATGGACCCTATTAGATATATTCTATTATGGTCTCTCTGAATTTTCGAAAATGTCACTGGACCATTCTGCAGGTGGATCTATTCACCTGAAGAAAACGCCTGAAGAGGCTCAAGAACTCATTGACATGGTTGCAAACAACCAGTTCATGTATACCTCTGAGAGGAATTCCGTGAATAATGGGGTCCCTCAGAAGAAGGGAGTTATTGAAATTGATGCTCTGAATGCCATACTGGCTCAGAACAAAGTGTTGACTCAACAGGTCAACATGATCTCTCAAAATCTGAATGGATTGCAACATGCATCCAACAGTACTAGAGAGGTAGCTTCTGAAGAAGCTTATGATCCTGAGAACCCTGCCATGGCAGAGGTTAATTACATGGGTGAACCATATGGAAACACCTATAACCCATCATGGAGAAATCACCCAAATTTCTCCTGGAAGGATCAACAAAAGCCTCAACAAGGCTTTAACAATGGTGGACGCAATAGGCTGAATAATAGTAAGCCATATCCATCATCTCCTCAGCAACAGACAGAGAACTCTGAACAAAATAATTCTAATTTAGCTAATATAGTCTCTGATCTGTCAAAAGCCACTTTCAGTTTCATGAATGAAACAAGATCCTCCATTAGGAATTTGGAGGCACAAGTAGGGCAGCTGAGTAAAAAAGTTATTAAAACTCCTCCCAGTACTCTCCCAAGCAATACAGAAGAGAATCCAAAAGGAGAGTGCAAAGCCATTGACTTAGTCAACATGGCCGAATGCACAAAGGAGGAGGAGGACGAAAATCCCAGTGAGGAAGACCTCCTGGGACGTCCTCCAAGCAAGAAGGAGCTTCCTAATAAGGATCCTGAGGAATCTGAGGCTCATACAGAGACCATAGAGATTCCATTAAATCTCCTTCTGCCATTCATGAGCTCTGACTATTATTCATCCTCTGAAGAGGATGAAGATGTGACTAGTGAGCAAGTTGCTCAATATCTAGGAGCTATCATGAAACTGAATGCCAAGCTATTTGGTAATGAGACTTGGGAAAGTGAACCTCCCTTGCTCATTAGTGATTTGGATACTTGGATTCAGGAAACTCTACCTCAAAAGAGACAAGATCCTGGCAAGTTCTTGATACCTTGCACCATTGGCACCATGAGCTTTGAAAAAGCTCTGTGTGATCTTGGGTCAGGGATAAACCTTATGCCACTCTCTGTAATGGAGAAGCTAGGGATCATTGAGGTGCAACCTGCTTTGTTCTCACTGCAATTGGCAGATAAGTCAGTGAGACAAGCTCATGGGATAGTAGAGGACGTGCTTATGAAAGTTGAAGACTTTTACATCCCTGCTGATTTCCTAATCCTAGATACTAGGAAGGAAGATGATGAATGCATCATCCTAGGAAGACCTTTCCTAGCCACAGCAGAAGCTGTGATAGATGTCAACAGAGGAGAGTTAGTCCTTCAATTGAATGGAGAATACCTTGTGTTCCAAGCACATGGCCATCCCTCTGTGACAAAAGAGAGAAAGCATGAAGAGCTTCTCTCAGTTCAAGGTCAAGAAGAGCCCACACAGTCAGACTCTAAGTTTGGTGTTGTGAAGCCACAACCAAACTCTAAGTTTGGTGTTCAAACCCCATATCCAAACTCTAAGTTTGGTGTTGGGACTAGACAACATTGACTTGATTGCTCTGTGGCTCCATGAGAGCCACTGTCAAGCTATTGACATTAAAGAAGCGCTTGTTGGGAGGCAACCCAATTTTATTTATCTAATTTTATTTTATTTTGTTTCTTTGTTATTTTTGTGTTTAATTAGGTACATGATCATGAGGAGTCACGAAAAAATCAAAAAAATTAAAAACAGAAGAAAAAACAGAAGAAAAAAATTTTTCACCCTGGAGGACGCACGGGCCGGCGTTCAGCGCCCAGAAGATGCATCTGGCCAGCGTTCAGCGCCAGAACAGAGCATCTTCCTGGCGCTGAACGCCCAAAACAAGCAACATCCTGGCGTTTAACGCCAGGATGCGCACGCAGAGGACAATCTGGCGCTGAACGCCAGAAACAAGCTTGAAACTGGCGTTCAACGCCAGAATCAAGCATCACATGGGCGTTTAACGCCCAGAACATGCACCAATGGGCGTTTGAACACCAGAATGGTGCATGAAGGCAATTTACACGCCTATAGGGTGAAGGAATGGTATTTCTTTTCACCTCAGGACCTGTGGACCCCACAGGATTCCCACCTCAGGATCTGTGGACCCCACAGGATCCCCACCTACCTTTTCTTTTAATCCTATTCACACTCTCCTACTCCAAATCTCATTCTCAATGTCACCCTTCCCAAAAACCTTCACCAATCACATCAATTTCTCTTCCCAATTACCCCATGCACCATTCACATCAACCTCCTCTTCCCCATAAACCCCACCTACCCCCATTACATTCAAATTCAATTTCCCACCCATTCCCACCCAAAATGGCCGAAACCTAACCCTCCCCCCTCCCTATAAATACCTCCCTTTTCTTCTTCCTTTTCACACAACACTACCCACTCTTCTCTCACATAGCCGAACCCACTTCTCTCCCTCTCTTCCAAATTCTCTTCTTCTTCTTCTTCTACTCTTCTTTTCTTTTTGCTCGAGGACGAGCAAATTTTAAGTTTGGTGTGGTAAAAAGCCTAGCTTTTTATTTTTCATTCACCATCAATGGCACCCAAGACCGGAGTTTCCTCAAGAAAAGGAAAAGGGAAGGCAAAAGCTTCCACTTCCGAATCATGGGAAAAGGAGAGATTCATCTCCAAGAGCCACCAAGACCAGTTCTATGATGTTGTGGCAAAGAAGAGGGTGATCCCTGAGGTCCCCTTCAAGCTCAAAAAGAATGAGTATCCGGAAATCCGACATGAGATCCAAAGAAGAGGGTGGGAAGTCATAACCAACCCCATGCAACAAGTCGGATTACTGATGGTTCAAGAGTTCTATGCTAATGCATGGATCACAAGGAACCATGATCAAAGTATGAACCCGAATCCAAAGAACTATCTCACAATGGTTCGGGGGAAATACTTCGATTTCAGTCCGGAAAATGTGAGGTTGGCGTTTCATCTACCCATGATGCAAGGTGATGAACGCCCCTACACAAGGAGGGTCAACTTCAATCAAAGGTTGGACCAAGTCCTAATGGACATTTGTGTGGAAGGCGCCCAATGGAGAGTAGACTCCAAAGGCAAACCAGTCCAACTAAGAAGACTGGACCTCAAGCCTGTAGCTAGAGGATGGCTGGAGTTCATCCAAAGATCCATCATCCCTACAAGCAACCGATCTGAAGTTACTGTGGATCGGGCCATCATGATTCATAGCATCATGATTGGAGAAGAAGTAGAGGTTCATGAAGTCATAGTCAATGAACTCTACAAAATAGCTGACAAGCCTTCATACATGGCACGGCTAGCCTTCCCCCACCTCATATGCCATCTATGTTATTCAGCTGGAGTTATCATAGATGGAGATGTCTCCATTGAAGAAGACAAGCCCATCACCAAGAAAAGGATGGAGCAAACAAGGGAAGTTCCTCACGGCCCCCAAGGAGAACATGAGGAAGTTCATCAACAAATGCCTCATGGAATGCACTTTCCTCCCAACAACTATTGGGAGCAACTCAGTACCTCCTTAGAAGACTTGAGCCAAAACGTGGAACAACTAAGGGTGGAACACCATGAACACGCCCTCACTCTCCAAGAAATAAGAGAAGATCAAAGAGCTATGAGAGAGGAGCAACAAAGGCAAGGAAGGGACATAGAAGAGTTGAAGAACATCATTGGTCCTTCAAGAAGAAGACGCCACTAGAGGTGGATTCATTCCTTGTTCTTTATTTTCTTTCTGTTTTCTGTTTTTAAGTATTATGTTTGTCTATGTTTTTGTGTTTCTACTTCATGATCATTAGTGTGTAAACCATGCCTTAAAGCTATGAATAAAATCCATTAGTCTTTCACCTCTCTTAAAAGAAAAATGTTTTAATTCAAAAGAACAAGAAGTACATAATTTTCGAAATTATTAGTGAATTTAATTTAATTATATTGATGTGGTGGCAATAATTTTTGTTTTCTGAATGAATGCTTGAACAGTGCATATTTTTGATCTTGTTGTTTATGAGTGTTAAAATTGTTGGCTCTTGAAAGAATGATGAACAAAGAGAAATGTTATTGATGAACTGAAAAATTCATGAATTGATTCTTGAAGCAAGAAAAAGCAGTGAAAAAAAAAAAGTGGCGAAAAAAAAAAATAAAATAGAAAGAAAAAGCAAGCAGAAAAAGCCAATAGCCCTTAAAACCAAAAGGCAAGGGTAGCAAGGATCCAAGGCTTTGAGCATCAATGGATAGGAGGGTCCAAGGAAATAAAATCCAGGCCTAAGCGGCTAAATCAAGCTGTCCCTAACCATGTGCTTGTGTCATGAAGGTCCAAGTGAAAAGCTTGAGACTGAGTGGTTAAAGTCGTGATCCAAAGCAAAAGAGTGTGCTTAAGAGCTCTGGACACCACTAACTGGGGACTTTAGCAAAGCTGAGTCACAATCTGAAAAGGTTCACCCAGTTATGTGTCTGTGGCATTTGTGTATCCGGTGGTAATACTGGAAGACAAAGTGCTTAGGGCCACAGCCAAGACTCATAAAGTAGCTGTGTTCAAGAATCAACATGCCTAACTAGGAAAGTCAATAACACTATCTGAAATTCTAAGTTCCTAGAGAAGCCAATCACTCTAAACTTCAAAGGAAAAAGTGAGATGCCAAAACTGTTCAGAAGCAAAAAGCTACAAGTCCCGCTCATCTAATTAAATTAATATTCATTGATATTTTGGACTTTATAGTATATTCTCTTCTTTTTATCCTATTTGATTTTCAGTTGCTTGGGGACAAGCAACAATTTAAGTTTGGTGTTGTGATGAGCGGATAATTTATACGCTTTTTGGCATTGTTTTCATATAGTTTTTAGTAAGTTTGAGCTACTTTTAGGGATGTTTTCATTAGTTTTTATGTTAAATTCACATTTCTGGACTTTACTATGAGTTTGTGTGTTTTTCTGTGATTTCAGGTAAATTCTGACTGAAATTGAGGGATTTGAGCAAAACTCTGAAGAAGGCTGACAAAAGGACTGCTGATGCTGTTGGATTCTGACCTCCCTGCACTCGGAATGGATTTTCTGGAGCTACAGAACTCCAATTGGCGCGCTCTCAACGGTGTTGGAAAGTAGACATCCAGAGCTTTCCAGCAATATATAATAGTCCATGCTTTATTCGAAGAATGACGACGTAACTTGGCGTTGAACGCCAAGTACAAGCTGCTGTCTGGAGTTAAACGCCAGAAAAACGTCATGATCCGGAGTTGAACGCCCAAAATACGTCATAACTCGGAGTTCAACTCCAAGAGAAGCCTCATCTCGTGGATTGATCAAGCTCAGCCCAAACATACACCAAGTGGACCCCGGAAGTGGATTTATGCATCAATTACTTACTCATGTAAACCCTAGAAGCTAGTCTAGTATATATAGGACATTTATCTATTGTATTAGACATCTTTTGACCATCTTTTGACACTTTGAACCTTTTGATCATTCGGTCACTTGATCATGGAGAGGGCTGGCCATTCGGCCATGCCTGAACCCTTTACTTATGTATTTTCAACGGTGGAGTTTCTGCACACCATAGATTAAGGGTGTGGAGCTCTGCTGTACCTCAAGTATTAATGCAATTCTATTTTCTTTTATTCAAATCTCTCTTATTCTTATTCCAAGATATTCATTCGTACCCAAGAACATGATGAATGTGATGATAAGTAACCCTCATTATCATTCTCACTCATGAACGCAAGTGATTGACAACCACTTCCGTTCTACATGCAACAGAGCTTGAATGCGTATCTCTTAGATTCCCCAACAGAATCTTCGTGGTATAAGTTAGATAGTTGGCAGCATTCATCTGGATCCGGAAAGTCCAACCTTGTCTGTGGTGTTCCGAGTAGGATCCTGGGAGTCCGGAAAGTCCAACCTTGTCTGTGGTGTTCCGAGTAGGATTCCGATCATGAATGACCGTGACGTGCTTCAAACTTTAACCTGCTGGGCGTTGGTGACAGACGCAAAAGAGGGATTCTATTCCAGTAGGAGCGGGAACCAACCGGTGATTAGCCGTACTGTGACAGAGTGCGTTAGCATAGTTTTCACTGCGAGGATGGGATGTAGCTATCAGCCATGGGTGATGCCTCCAGACTGGTTAGCTGTGCGAGTGACAGCCGCACAGGTTATTTCCCCGTGAGGAATGAAAGTAGCCACAGTTGATGGTGAACCCCTATACAAAGCTTGCCATGGAAAGGAGTAAGAAGGATTGAGTAGAAGGAGTAGGAGAGCAGGCGTCCAAGAGCTCTACAGCATCTCCATCCGCTTATCTGAAATTCCCACCAATGAATCTGCATAAGTGTTCTATCCCTTTTATTATTTATTTCTTTTTATTATTCCTATCCTCAAACCCATAAATAATGTTTAATTTGCCTGACTGAGATTTACAAGGTGACCATAGCTTGCTTCATACCAACAATCTCTGTGGATTCGACTCTTACTCACGTAAGGTTATTACTTGGACGACCCAGTACACTTGCTGGCTAGTTGAACGAGATTGTGAAGGAAATAAACAATGTCCTCAGAGTATACATCTTTTATAAATCCAATTACAAGAAAAAAGGGAATCACAATTTCGTCCACCATGATTGCTACTGAGACACTGTTGGACTGTGGTGATTGGTTGATGGTTGGATTGTTTGGGCCTAGGGCTGTGGGTGAAATGAGATGGACCGATGATTGGTTTCGGTTTTGTGTTTCTGATTTTGGAAAAGTATGAAATGCTAATTTAGTTCAGCATGGTTAAACCTTTTTGAAAGACTTTTGAGTTTTGAGAATTGAACGGTTCCTCTTTTAGAAAGGATTTCTGACTTTACTTTTATTGTAAACCGTTGTTTTTGAAAAGAGGCATAAGACAGTTATAAATCACTAGTACGGTTTATCTTCATGTATCCTATTACAGTAATTCCCAAAAACCCTCTACTGAGAACCCTTTCGAGGATGATGTTCTCACCCCCTATATTTTCCCCTTTCAGGATGTGGGCGCAGAAGTCATGAAAAGTTTATTTAATTGTTGTTGAGATGTTCTGTATTGCTTTAGATTATTATTTATTGTACCCTCGCCTTTATCTTGAGATATTCTGTAAGAGGGATAGGAATTGTATTGGATATTGCTTGTGATATTATTTATAAATATATGTATCTATATGAATGTATCCTTTATGAGTTTTTGTAAGTTATATGGTATCTATGGATGTACGTTGTCGAATGAAAGTATTCTTGGGAGTGGTATTGCGGTTTAAAGTTTTAAACAGGATCATATTTTAGTATTAAATAGTATAAGTGTCGTCGTAATGTCCGGGCTATCAGAGTTGCGCAGCCGAAAGCGTGAGCTTTGGTAGTTAGGGTGTTACATCATGTGCCAACTAGGTCTATTCTCAACTCCTTCTTTTGTAATAATGACTTTGCTAAGGATTGGACACATTTTCAATGCTGTACCCTCTTTAGGTTACATACTAGGATATGTGGTCAGATGTTAGAATCCTCCTTATCATAGGGGAGATAGCCATATATAACTGTGTATATCACTATCAATCAATATTTTAATGAAATGCAGCAGTTCTTATTTGTATTTGTTTATTGTTGTACAACTTTATCTTTTCATGTTGATGTTGATTAGTTATTGGTGTTGATTATAATACTTTATTTCTTTCATTTTCTGCGTTATCAAAGGTGTGCATGGTTATATGAGTTCTTTGTTGCTGTGTTTGACAACTTTTGCTCCCAGCCATCCCCCTCCCCCCCTTTGTTTTTCACCTGTTGCTTATAGGAAGTTAATGATGTGCATGTCTTTTTGGCAATGAATTAGGGGTAGTTTTTGCAATTTATGTTTCAACCTCTTGTTCAGTTTAGTACGAGTAACAAAGATGTCTCATAACTCTGTTCGTGCTAGAGAATATAGGCGAAATTCTTTGAAAAGAAAGTAAACACAAAGTCACCATCGAAATGCAAGAGGTCAGTACTTAATTGACTTTCATGATATTTTTAGTGTTTTATACTCCAATTTTTAGTGATTTGATATTTATGCGAGTGTTTGTAATTTTCTTCATTTTGTAATGCTTTAGAGGTTGTTGATTCCTCGATGCCTGCTCTCTCTTTGAATGATTATATGGGTAATTTTTATTGCTCTCTTTATATTTTTGTAGTTAATCTTTGTGTTTCTAATAATTTATCTGTTTATTTTATATGTTTTCAATGTTTCTATTTCTTCTTATGTTTTAGAAAATTTATTTGAGGTGTCCCAGAATGTTAATCAGAGTTCAAATCTTATTTTGTCAAGTATAATAATATCTTTAAGTATTTTATTCCCGTCCAATTTTTTTTCTGTTAAATTATATTTTAAGTTTTTTTTATTTATATCTACTAACAAATGTATTTAAGTCATTTATTATTGTTTTTTTATGCTGTTACACCTAAAAGGGTTACTTTAACTATTAGTAACCTAGATAATTTCTAATTAAACATATGACTAGACTTCTGTACTTGGACTCTTTTTAATTTGATAACTAAATTAATATTTGTAGAATCAAACATGATTTAATAATTCTAGATATGATTTAAAGTAATTATAATAACCCTAAATTGTGATAAGTTGTTATTAAATTAGCAAACATAATCGTGAAATTGTTTAGTTGTTGTTGTTTACATGGCTGAAAGTTATTAAAATAGTTAATAATTGATTCAAAACGCACAGTTATTGAAGGTAATTAGATTAGCTAGCGTAAGCCTGACCAGTTGTCGCATGTGGTAAACATAATTAATGCCATTATAAAATTCTTTATTGAATCGTTTAGATTAGTAGATAGGTTTAATTTATATAGTTCTTTCAAATATACACAAGAACTAGAGGTTATTAAATTGTTTAATTAGTGTTTATTTTTGTCTTGAACAATATGAAAAGTTTCTTGGTTATGTGATTGGAATCACGTAATTAGTTAATTAATTAACTTTTCTAGCTAAATAATAGACCAGGGGTATTTGTTGAAAGTTTCTTAATTTTACGCATAGTTCTCGGAACTGAACTAGTGATCGAACCGGTTAGGTTACTGGGTCACCGGGTCACTGGTTCAACCGGTGAGTCACGGTTGAACCGATAGAACCGGTCGTACGTAAATAAAAATATAAAATAGTAAAAAATTGAATAAAGTGACAGTTAGGTCATCCTTAAAATTTTCTATTTCAGATTAATTAGCCCTTGAAAAAAATTAAAATATGAATTTGGTCCTTCAAGATAGTATACCATGAACATATTACGTCCCTCCATTAATTTATCATGTGAAATTAAAAGGTGATGCTTAGATGTCCCTACTAATTTGTCCTAAGGCGAAATCTTCCAAGACTTACTAACTCAATACTCTAAAAAATTTAAACTAAATATCTTTTCTAAGATTTTAATATGTAAATGTAAATATTAAAATATTTGATACTTATTTTAATAATTCTATAAATTCTAAAGAATTAAAAAAATATTTCATTCGGTTTATAAGGAACCGGCCAGTTTTAAGCTGTTTACATGAGCACCATAGGACCGGCCGGTTCATGGATTGCATCGAACTGGCCAATTTTGGCCGGCTTCATTCGGTTTGTGAGGAACCGGTCGGTTTTAAGTGGTTTACATCCTTCTTCAGTTCAAGCTAAACCCAAATCGGTCGGATTACCAGTTCAACTGGTTCACCGGTTTTTCGGTCGAACCGGCGGGTCCAGTCTGGTTCTTACAGCTTTAGTTTTATGTCATAATCAGTAGTTGTACATTAGAAAAAAAAGTTTAATTATTCTGTTCATTTCTTTAATTTCTGCAAATCTTCTATTAGTTCCATATAAATATTTTTTCTTTTAGTTCTCTTCGTCAAAAATTAATTTTTTTTCAGTTTCTTCAATTATGCCTCTCTCGATAGTGATTTGGTCAATTGTATGAGGAGCTATTTACAATAAATAATATGGTGCATGGATTCAACTAAGAGAAAAAGAAAGCCTTGATAGCCAATTAAGAAAAAAATTGTGCAATGACTCAATTAAAGTTAAAAACAAAAATATAGGAACTTGGTTAAAAATTTTACAAAATTCTAAGGACAAATTGAGTGATTAACATCTAAAAAATACAAAATGATTCTAATAGTAATTTAGTTTATTTAATTTGAACCTTCGTAGTTAGTATCAGTGATTAAAATAATAAAACAAAGTCTATTCTAATGTTAACAAAAATGAAACTGTTCTTGAATGTGCATTTAGCTTTATTTATATTTACTTAGTTGATAAATGAATCTTTAATTTTAATTGATTTTCATAGTTTATTACATTTGTAGTGTTCAGCTTGCATGTTGATTATTAGATAATTAATTGATTTCTTATTGCATGATTAATTTTTGTTTATATTTGGTTGTCGAATATATCTTACATAAGTTTGTCTTATTTTAAATCAAAATGGATGATATAGACCAATCAGAAATATATGATCCTTCCATAAATTCATTCAGTCAAGTTGGTTCTGTTATTGATCATCCTCTGTTCTTGCAAAGTGAGATACAAAGTACGCTCTCTTTCTTAAATCATATATTATTCAAGAATAGTAAAATAGAATCCTTATTTATTTAGTGCGAAAAGATCCCATTGTGATTATGTCATGAGATATTATTCAGTTAGTGTAAAATAGAAATAATGTTTTGTGATATATTTTTCTCACAACATTCAAATGAGTCAAGTATTTAGTGTATATTATATCTTTATGCTAATAGTTTATTCATTTTATGTTGAATCTATTTCGTGTCATATAATTCAGATGAAATTCTTTTATTGTTGTGCATATTTTTCTCGACTTTATGTTTACCGGGTTGCCTTGATGTTGGTGACCCTAACTATAAATGTTCAACTTGTGGCGCGTGTTTCTGGTTATTAGAACGTGTTGAAAGAGACTCTGCAGTTAATCATCCTATTTTTACTGTTTGTTGCTCAAAGGGAAAAATTTAGTTGCCTTATCTCCGAAAGCCCCCAGATCTGTTATATAATTTGATCAATGGACATGATAGCAAGAGTTTGTACTTCTAAAAAAATATTTGATCTTATAACAGTATGTTTGCCTTCACGTCTCTTGGCGGTAAGGTATTGGATTCAGTGAATGATGGGAGGGGTCCACCGCAGTTTATAATAAGTGGTCAAAATTATCATCGGATTAGAAGTTTGCTCCCAGATGCTGGTGAGAAGCCTAAATTTGTACAGTTATATATATATATATATATATATATATATATATATATATATATATATATATATATATATATATATATATACGACACTCAGCATGAGATAATGCATAGGCATCGAATCTTTGGGTATGTGTGTTTGAAATTTTGTTGTTTAGCCTTTTTGTTGTATTTTTCTGATGTTTTAGTGTTATTTGTATTGGAAAACAGGTTTATAGCTGTGACTTCATAGTTATATTGTGTTTTGTTCCAGTTATAATATGTTATTAGTAATTTTTTGCTAATAATTATATATCAAAATATATTACAATTGTATTTTATGTGGTTTTTAAATATATTTTTTATGGTTAATGTATATTTGTTTTAGGCAAACATCTGAGATAGATAAAGAATTGATAACTGAGTTGTTGCAAATGATCGATACTCATAATGTCATAGCACAGTCATTTCAAAGAGTTAGAGAATTCTATCAGTGTCATCCATATGAGATTTTCTCATTGAAGTTGTATTCACAAAGGAACGTTGATCGAAGAATGTATAGTGCTCCCTCTTGCAATGAAGTTGCTCCTTTGATTGTTGGAGATTTTGATTCGTCGGACCATGGTCGTGATATTATTGTTTGATCTACTGGTGGTCGGTTGCAACGTATATATGAAACTCATGCTCTGTATTGGCCCTTACAGTATCCTCTGTTGTTTCCATATGGCGAGGATGGTTATCAGCTGAACATTGGTTATCGAGGGGAACAGCCTGGATATGTTCCTAGAAGGAGAACAAGAGTTTCCCTCAGGGAATTCATATGTTTTCATCTCCAGATTAGGGAGCACGAAGATGGAATTATTCACAAGTGTAGGCAGTTATTTCAACAATTTGTTGTTGATTGTTTCACCATGATTGAGTCCCAGAGGTTGTATGAGATTTGAATGAAGCAAAGTACAATTAGAGGAGAAGTCCTTCAAGGAATAGAAGAGGCTATGCGTCGTGGCGATGATGAGGCTTCTTCAATTGGGACACGAATTATTTTGCCTTCTTCCTTCACTAGTGGTAGACGTTATAGGTTTAACCGTTGTCGGGATGCTATGGCAATTTGTAAACATTATTTTGGCTATCCAAATTTATTCCTCACTATTACGTGTAATCCAAATTGGCTTGAATTTCAGCGATTCACAGAGCGAGAGCGAATTCCCATCGCTGATTGTGTTGATATCTCTTGTCGTGTCTTTCATACCAAGTTGAAGTGCCTCCTTAGTGATCTCAAGGAAGGTGTGTTTTTTGGTCCAGTTAATGCAGGTATGTTCTTTTCTCGCTTAGCATTTCAATTTATGTCTGTCGTCTTCAGACATGTAGTTGTCTGGCTTTTTTTGGATGTTTTTTGTATTTTTTAGGTATGTATACTATTGAGTTCCAAAAAAGAGGTCTACCGCATGCACACATGTTACTCTGGCTTAACGGGAAAAGCAACTTACAAAGTGTTGAAATTGTTGATGAATTCATCTGTGCCGAGCTACCCAATCCCCAGAAATTTCCATCTATTTATAATGTCGTCACCAAGTACATGATCCATGGTCCCTACGGTCGACTTAGACTGAGTTCTCCTTGCATGAAAGATGGTAAGTGCTCAAAATTTTATCCGAAAAGATTCGTTGACCAAACGAGCTTTGATGATGATGGCTATCCAATATATAGACGTCGTAATATGGTTATCACAGTGAAGATCAAAAATGTCGATATTGACAACAGATTTGTTGTGCTTTATAATCCACTGTTGTTAATGAAATATCAAGCTCACATAAATCTTGAGTTTTGTAACAAGTCAAACATCATTAAGTATATTTTTAAATATGTTAATAAGGGTCTGGATTGGGTGACTGCAACTGTTGGAGAAACATATGATGTTGGTGAATCTTCTCAGGTGGTTGATGAGATCAAACAGTATTACGATTGTCGTTATTTGTCACCGTCTGAATCCATGTGGAGAATTTTTACTTATGATATTCATCAAAGATGGCCGTCGGTACAAAGGTTGACTTTTCACTTGCCGAACCAGCAACATGTTATATTCGATGATGCTGATAGCACTACTCATATTTATTTGCGCAACAAAGATTTGCTGACCATGTTTACGGGTTGGATGATGGCCAACAGACGGTTCCCGGAGGGGCGGTCTCTAACATATGTTGAATATCCAGGCAAATTTGTCTATTGTTTGAATAGCAAGGAGTGGAAGCCAAGACAGAGGGGATTCTCAATTGGAAGATTGAGTTTTGCTCATCCCTCATCCGGTGAAATTTTCTACATGCGGATGCTTTTGAATGTGTAGAGAGGTTGTACCAGTTTTCGAAGTATAAGAATCGTGAATGGTGTGACTTATGATACATTTCAAGAGGCATGTTCCGCCATGAGATTCTTGATAGATGATAAGGAGTATGTTTTCGCTATTAAGGAAGTCACCGAGTTAGCATCAGCTACACAGCTAAGGAGGTTTTTTGTGATGTTGTTGCTATCTGGTTCCATGGGAAGACCTCTGTCAGTTTGGGAGCAAACTTGGGCTTATTTATCTAATGATATTCTTTACCGTAGAAGACATGAGCTGCAATATCCTGGTAAAATTTTTGTTCATCATGAATTTATTACATGACAGGTAGGCACAGATGCATGCACACAGTAGAGAAATGATATTATGGTGCTAATATTTATTAATTATCGTTAAATGTAGATCTAACTATGAGTCAGGACGAGTTGCAAACATTTTGTTTGTTGGAGATTTAGAAACTATTGCAGAGTAATGGAAAATCATTGAGAAATTATGCTGGCATGCCGGTTCCTAATAACTTTTTAGTCTCCCAATTTAGCAATTTAATGTTGTTGCATGAGTTGCAATATGATACTGTTTCTTTGTCTCGTGAGCACGATGCAAATATCTTAAAGTTAAATGAAGAACAGAGGGTGGTGTATGATAAAATTATTGACTGTGTTTCGAATAAGAGGCATGGATTCTTTTTTGCGTACGGGTTTGGTGGCACTGGAAAAACTTTTTTATACAGAGTTTTATCAACTAGATTACGATCTGAGAAAAATATTATTATAAATGTTGCTTCTAGTGGTATTGCTTCTCTATTGTTACCTGGTGGTAAGACGGCGCATTCTATGTTCAATATTCCTGTTGAGCTGACTGAAGACACTGTTTGTCAGATTAAGAAAGATAGTCCAAAAGCTGAGGTATTTCGATTGGCCGATTTGATTATTTGGGATGAGGCACCGATGACTAACAAATTAGCATTTGAAGCGCTCGATAGGACGTTGTGTGATATAATGGTTTCGGTCTCTGATAGGAATAAAGATTTACCTTTTGGTGGGAAGGTGGTCATTCTGGGTGTGATTTTAGGCAGGTCTTGCCAGTTATTCCAAAAGGTTCGCGTGATGAGATTGTGATGGCTTCCATAAATTCTTCTGTCGTTTGGAAATACTACGAAGTTTTGCGACTGACAAAAAATATGAGGTTAGCAATCGGATCAGAACAATCAATTGCTCGGGAGTTAAGTTCGTTTTCAGATTGGATACTTCAAATCGGTGAAGGTCGATGTGGAACAGTGGTCAATGATAAACTTTTTGTTGATATTCCTTCTGATATAATCAATCCTGTCTTGGAAAATCCAGTGGAATATATTGCAAATACAATCTATCCGAATTTGGTTCAGAGTTTTCGTGATCCAAGTTTTTTCCAAGATAGGGTAATACTCGCTCCGACTGTCGACAATGTTGAAGAGATAAACAATTATATAGTTGACTTGTTGCCCGGTGAGGAGAAAAATTATCTCAGTGCTGATTCGATATGTGGTAGTGATGCCTATTCTGATGTTTATGTTGATTAGATAAATGTTGAATTCTTGAATCAGATTAGGTGTTCTGGTCTACCTAATCATTCATTGAAGTTGAAAATAGGCGTGCCTATTATTTTTTTGAGGAATATTGATCCGGCTAGGGGTTTGTGTAATGGGACTCGACTTGTTGTGCGAGATCTAGGGACAAATGTAATCGGTGCGGATATTGTTTCAGGTAGCAATGTTGGGGATAAAGATTTTATCACTAGAATGAATATGATTCCCAGTGATATGGTTATACCGTTTAAATTCCAACGCCGTCAATTTCCGGTTTCTCTGTCTTTTGCGATGACAATCAACAAAAGCCAGGGTCAGACATTATCAACAGTTTGTTTGTTCTTGTGTCGTCCTGTGTTTTCTCACGGTCAACTTTATGTGGCTCTTTCCCAAGTTAGGAATAGAAATGGTTTTAAGATTTTACTTTGTGATGAAGGATTAGTTGATTCTGCCCAGACTGAAAATGTTGTATTTAAGGAAGTTTTTGATAAGATATAATGTAGTTTTTTATTATATTTTTGAATCTTATCTGTGTAATTTATAGTTTTGTGAATCATTGTTTACGTATGGGGTTTCTACCTAATCTACTTTTTCAGTGGTGATGTGATTGGTAGAGTTTTTCCAACAAAGTGGGTTTATAGATACACCCTCTCCTATTCGAGTTTTGCATTCCCATTTTCATTCTCATTCACTAATCTATTTGAATTGTTTGTTATATTGTTTAACTTTATTTTTGTATTTTTTTAATCAAAACTATTTTATATTTCATCTCTTCATTTCATAGACATAAAGTTGTTTGCGCTGAATTTAATAACTTCATTGAGAAAAGAATGGGTGTTGTGACACCGAGTTGGTATGATGGTCCTGCGTTATTTTCCCTTGAAAATGTCTTCTGCATATATAATGTTGTTCTTCCATATATTATGTATCTTTTTGAAAATATTAAATTTTATTAAAAAACTTGATTATTTACTTTTTTAGATCTAATATTATTTTTTTCAAAAAAAATAGAAAGAAACTATATTGTTAATATATTAATAAAAATAAAATATGAACATCTTATTAATGAAAAATAATTATTTATTTTTTTATACAAAGAAAAGTCAGATGATACCAATGCAAATTTGACTTTAATGTTATAAAAAATTATTTTAATCTGAATTAGACCTTGTAGATACAATTTTATTTTATTTCTGTTATTTCTAAGATATATATTTAAGTATATATATTATTAGTAGTAACTTTTATATTATGTCATGTTTGAATTTTCGTTGCACTTGTTTACATAATTTGTAATAAATAAAAAATACAAGTTAGAATATACCTTTCTAATTTAATTTTGAATAGTTGAACACGTAAAATTTTATTCAAAAATAATTTAATAGTTATCCGTTAAGAAAAAATATCATCAATCATAATTATTTTAAAATGATCATCCACGTTGTATGTATAAATTTTTCTTGGTGCCTTCTGTCTTCTATTTTTTTATTATTATTTTTATTTTAATATTTACCCTAAATTCTGATTTGATATCTAATATTTTAAATATTTTATTTTGGTTTAAAATAATTTTGGACAACTTTAATATTATTTCACTCTTAAATCTGATACAAACACTTTGTCTTAGAAAAGAATAATAACCAAAAGTTTTTTGTAATGCTTTTTTTTTCTGTACGAGATATCTTAAACGTTAGTACTCCAAAATCAACTAAATTTTGAGTAGTCTAGTTAACTTGATAGTTTCTGAAATATGATGTGGTTTCATATTTAGTGTGGAGAGCTCTCCGCGTTTCAGGCCTCCACACATCTAAGGTGTACGTTCTCCTCCAATGTGGGTTCTGCTTAGGAATCGTGCAGCTGCTTCTCTCTGCTTTTGCCGTTAGCTGTCTTTTCTTGTGATTCGTTCACGCAAGCTCCCTTTTTCAACTATTTTGTTTTTATGTATTTCTTATTTAATTGTTTCAAAATAAAAGATTCTATTACTATTTAAAAGATTTTGTGTTATAGTATTGTTATTTAAAGTATTTAGTTATGCACTAAAATATTATGTATTTATTAGAGTTTATCAATGTTCTTCTCTTATATTAACCTTTGATTTCTATCTAATATAATCTAATGGTGTATACAAATATGATGAATTAGATTAATTATTATAAAAACACCTTTTAAATTTAATTTTTAATAGTCAAACACGTAAAAATTTATTCAAAAATAATTTCATAATTACCTGTTAAGAAAAAATATCATCAATCATAATTATTTTAAGATGATCAGTTGGGTTGCCTGTATCAATTTTTCTTGGTGCTTTCTGTGTTCTATTTTTTTTTTGTTTTAATATTTAGGCCAAATTCTAATTTGATGTCTAATATTTTAAATATTTCATTTTACTTCAAAACGTAGGAAATAAGAAAAACGCATCAACTTCTTTATGATGTAATATATATTAAGTAATATATATTATTATTAGTAACTTCTTTATAATGTGATATATCAATTTTTCTTGGTACCTATTTACATAATAATTTGTAGGAAATAAGAAAATGCAAGTTAGAATATGCTTTTCTAATTTAATTTTTAATAGTTGAACACGTAAAAATTTATTCCTAAATAATTTAATAGTTACCCGTTAAGAAAAAATATCATCAATGATAATTATTTTAAAATGATCATCCAGGTTTTATGTAACCGTTTTTCTTGGTGCGTTCTGTCTTCTGTTTTTTTATTATTATTTTGATTTTAATATTTAGGCCAAATTCTAATTTGATGTCTAATATTTTAAATATTTTATTTGGGTTCAAATAATTTTGGACGACTTTAATATTTTTTTACTCTTAAATTTGATACAAATTCTTTGTATTACAAAAGATTTTGTATTAGAGTATTGACATTTAAAGTACTTAATTATGCTATAAAATGTTATGTATTTATTAGAGTCTATCAATATTTTTCTTTTATATTAACCTTTGATTTCTATCTAATATAATCTAATGGTCTAGATAAATATGGTATGTTTTGTAAGCACATAATTGTTGTGCTCATTTAAAATATACCCTCTTCTTTGGTGGATAAAATTGATAGTTCATATTTTCATATTTTATTTTGATTCCTTTTTTTTGTTTAAAAAGCCATCTTTTATATATAATTGTTTTATCCGATATCAAAATGTTACTTTACTATGTGGTTTTAAAAATATTAAATTTTATTAAAAAGCTTGATTATTTACTTTTTTAAATTTAATATTATTTTTTTCCAAAAAAAAGAAAAAAACTATATTCTTGATATATCAATAAAAATAAAATATGATGATTTTATTAATAAAAAATAAGTATTTATCTTTTTATAGAAAGAACAGTCAGATGATACCAATGCAAGTTTGATTTTAATCTGTCATAAAAAAATTTTATTCTAATCTAAATTAGACTCTATCCATACAATTTTATTTTATTTTTGTTATTTCTGAGATATTTATTTAAGTAATAAATATATTATTAGTAGTAATTTTTTTATAACATCATATATCAATTTTCTTTCCCATCTCTTTATATAATTTGGTTAATTTATCTAGATCTCAATTGATTTTGCTCTTTTTTCTTTTTACTTAAAACGTATCTCTTTGATTTTGTTCTTTTTTCTTTTTACTTAAAAGCTATCTCTTTTAACAGATGAACCAAATATTTGTTTTTTACAAAAATTAAGTCAGATTATTTTTTTAATACATCGAATTTGTATACAATAAAAAATTAAATATTTAGTAGTATTGATAATTTTTTTTACTATCAGTCTAAGAACATTTGGTTGCAGGATTTTGTTTTTATTAATATAATGATCTCAATCCAAACATAAACGTAATTAAAGTTAGATAATTTGAGTGATTCTAATTTTTTTTTTACAAAACTGATCAATTTCACTTGATGAGGGATCCCTAAACCACATTACTAGCGCAGCCCATCTCCTCCATCCCTAACATAATCTCGATCGGACGCATCATGTCGCCACCCCCATCCTTAACTGAGTCTTCGGCTTCTCACCTGGGTTTTGGTCACATGCACAGAAGCTATGGATATCTGTTCGATTCCATTCGATCCCACCATAAGGGTATTGTTCTATTCCTTCCGTCTGTTCCTTCTCCCAAACGTTCCTCTGTCTCTCTGTGTCAAGCATACCTAATTCTCCATCTTGATTTCTCCGTTTTGGATAGCAGACGTTACCACCGGTGTTCAAGAGGTATATGTGAGCTATAGTTCAATTCTCCTCCTTTTCAATCTCTTTCTCGATTCCTTCTCGAGTTGCAATTTTATTTTTGTCTTAATTGTTACTATTTTATGGATCGATCCTTTAATTTTGAGTTGTTTGGTTTCTAATTTAATGATTGTGATTGTTACTTATTTTTGTAAATCAATGGTTTTTTGCTATGTTTGTGCTGTTGGTGTTTCTGTGAAGTAATTTTCTTGTTGGGGGATTTGCTCATTATAAATTATATAAATTTGTTTGTGCTATTGGCCTAAAGTTAACTGTAGTGGTAGGTATAGTTGACTGATAAAATTTTGTTTTTGCTTTATTGTGAATTTTCAAATCAACTATATGTGGTAGGTATTTGGTAATTTGTAAGAGGCCTCTTCCCATATTGTTTTTGCTCTTTTTCCATGAGTATTTGGTTACTTGTGATGTTTTTCTAAATAATGTGTGTAGCCATATCAATCTGTATATGTCTATTAGTCTATCTCTGTCCCATATGTGAAGCTTACATTGTAAGCTTTAGTGTTTGTTAAATTCCAGAGTTTATAACTCCAACTCATCTCTTTATCTTTCCATCTTAGTTCTGATTTTTTCTCTCTATATTTTCTCCTTTTGGTATTCTTATCCTATATATGCTGGGAATGAGTAACCGTGCTGATATGGTGGATAGAATCACTCCATGGAGAGAATCATGGAAAGTGCATGTTAAAGTTGTGAAGTTATGGTACCACAAGAATCCTGCTTTGGATCGATCTAAAAATCTGTTGCATATGGTCTTAATGGATGAGAATGTCAATTTTATTTGATGTTAGCATTTTCTTAGGTTGTTGCAATTTTTCCTTTTTTTTAAATATGCAAAATGGAATCTTTTTTGGTTGCAAAGTGAAATATTTTTGTTGTTTTATTTTTTTAATCAAGTGTTTTTATGTTGTTTGGATACCTAAATAAGTTAACAAATTCAAAATATATATGGATTTTTTTTTCAACTGCAGTTACACAAGATCCAAGCAACCATTAGAGATCAGCTTATATCAAATTTTGCTGTCTCTAAACGAAGGGGATATGTACTTGATGACGCATTTTACAGTTGTACCAAACACTGGTTTGAACAGAGTGACGAAACATCGGTTCAGACTTTTGTTCCAATACAAGACGTCTGTTGTTTCTGTGGTATCTCCAAGGATACCTCATTCCGGTTTGTGTTTTACATCAATAGATGAAATTGATCAAATGACACAAGATCACAATTTTCTCATTGGTTCGTAGAAGTTTCTTGCTCTTCCCTTTTAGAATCATAGTATTATGTATTCAAATTTCTGATTCAAATTTGTATATGTTTCAATCTAATTATTAGACTTTCTTGGGATCATTACTGGTGTTTGAAAAGAAAGAGATGTGGTATCAAATGGGAAGTTGATCAGAGTAGTAGTGCTGGTGTTCGAAAAGAAAGAGATGTGGTATCAAATGGGAAGTTGATCAAAGTAGTAGTGCTAGAAGTTTTTACTGATGGGTAATATCTCTCTCACTTTCTCCTATATGAGTACTTATGTTCTATTAATTCTATTCTTTTTATCCAGCTTTTATGTTATAACAATAAATATATAGTTAGATCCTTTTGATCTTTTGAAACTTATTTGTTCAGGAAAAAGGTACAATGCAATGTGTTTGAAAATGCTTGTGATCTGTTGGAATATGATAACATACAAAAATATCCAAGATCTCCCCTGATTTTCCTCGAGTCTTTTAATATATAGTTTGAGGCATATTCACTGAATTTGTAATCTAATATTTACTTTCCTATTTTTTAACTTTTTAATTTAAATATAGTTTGAGGCTAATAGAATATGATTCTTGCATGCAGGTGGAGTAATCCTACAGAATGTGATAAATGTCTCTAGGTTATTCATCAATTTCGACATTCCTGAGTCTGTTGAGTTCCTAAACAGGTTAGTTGTGATAAAAATATTTTTAACCTACAACCTGCCATGCTTATTTTGTTCGTATTCATGTATATGTTTTGTGTTATGAAGATTAGTTATTGTATCTTGTATGTAGATTTAGTGTAGCCAGTTATGGATTCTCAAGACTTGTGACCAATGAGCTTGGATACTTAGTTTCTAAAGTTGATGGTGATTATTTCAATCCCAAACAGATCAGTAATATTCAAGATCTTCATGCAAATAGCGGGGTACTATTTTAGATTGGCAAACTCTCCATTTAATACTTAAACTTGAATCTATTAAACATGTGTGTTGGGTTTCATAATCTGGTTTGTTAATCATTATTCTATAGTATATCATTGTTTTTAAAATTTTACAGGATACGCATTACTTTGTTATTAGGACAATTAAAAAAGTTATGGATGAACCAGATTTGTGATACTACTCATGTGTATGTGGTCACGCTGTTGTTGAGCATGAGGATCTCTACCTTTGTGATGCTTGTCGTTCATGTGTTGAACATGTTATGGTCAAGTAAGGTTCATATGTAACTCTATTATGGAATGGATTAATTATCAATCTTTTGGAATTTTTGTTAGTTCTTTGTTATGTGCCACTATATGTGTTGTTAGGCAGATTTCTTGGTTTTAGTTATCATTCTTGGTTATTGAATGTGTTAGATATGGGATTCGGGTAAAGATTCGCCATGGTGGGTGTGCTGTGTTGTTTGTTGTGCTTGATAATGCAGCAACAAAACTATTTGGAAAAACCTGTTCTGAAGCATTTCTCATGATAGAAGAAGAATTTCATGTTGATCCTAGTGTGCTTGCAGTATGAACTCTTTCATTGCGAAACTCATTTAATCTTTACTATTTTTTTGTGTTCAAGTTTATTGATTCTTTTATATTAAACTCCCAAGGTCTGTCGGTCATATTCTCCATAAATGTTTGATGATGTTGTTGGAGAGGAGAAAGTTTTCAAGGTTGAAATTCTTTCTGCAGTTGATCCAGATTACTCCCGGTGCTTTAAAATTGTAAATGTCTTTAGTAATATTACGGAACCAGCTGCAACCGATTATTATATCAATGTATGATACCTCACCCTATGTTCATCATGTTCATGCAATTTTTTTTCTTTCTCAGTTAGTGCATTCGATCCTTATTCTAATGTAGTTATCCTAGGCAAGGCTTCATGGCTCCATTTTTTCACCAATCTATGATAGCTACTTGCAGTATGCAACTGGAAAAGATTACAAGACTCAAGTAGTGTGTGATAATTCTATTCAATCAGAAACTATTGAAGATATTATTACTGATCTTATTTCACCCAATCGCTGCTATTCTGATGCTGAGAACGTATATTTTTTTCCTCATTTGCAATAAAATCTCTTATATCATTCATTTTTGTTAAGATAGTTGTATCATACGCTGAGAAATTAGTGATAGTTTTGTAAATTATTTGAAATGTGAAATAATGTAAAACTTTTTTCTTTGCTGGCAGGGTGGTTTTGTTTTTATTTTGGGAACTATATCATTTGTTTTGAAGAATCATAAGTGGTGGTTCTCAACTTGTTTATGTGGTTCTCTTGTGTTAGCTAATAAAAATATTTTATCATGTGATCTATGTCAGCTTCAATGCATTGATGCTATGCCAAGGTGTTTTGTTCTTTATTTTTATTTTGTTTTGGTAACTAATTATTATTTCACTCTTTACTAAAATTTTTCTTGTTTTCTGATGGTTTTTAAGATTCTGCTTAAAGATTGTAGTGTCTCATACAAATGGCAACAATATATTTGTTCTTAAAGATCGTGAGGTCGTGCAAATAATAAAGACAAGATGCTCGAGCTTTTTGGATAATCACCCAGAGTTGAATCAGGTTATCATCCGGTTGCGGTTTTAATTAGTATATACATATAGATATAGTTAGTTTGTATATTTTGACATTCCTCATGAAAAGATAAATTATTATTATGCTATTTGTTAACTATTTTGTATTTTTTTATGGATCTTATTCCAAAGTTGTTCCATTGAAACTCATTTTAAGTCTTTTGCACAAAAACATTGTATTCATGGTTGATGTGAGGCCTGTGGGTTATGAGATTAATCGATCTGTGTATATTGTTCAACAAATTTGGGATGATGCCTCTGTTATTAATGTATTTGAGGCTACTGCTAAGATGAATGAGCATAAGGTCTTGTGCATAGTGTTTATGATTTGTTCAATTATTAGCATCTAAACATATAAATAACTGAGATGATTTCAATTTTGTTCAGATTCATGTTTTGGTTGATTTTATACCTGAAGTTGAAGATGCTTTCAGCCAATGTGAAAACGATCATGAGGCTGTGGAAGATCTAGATGCTTTTTAGATTAATATGTTCATATAGTAATTTAAAATGTTGTTTGGTTTGTAATACAATGTTAGTATCTTTTGAATTCTAATGTGGATATAATTATGATATTTATGTATTTAATGAAATTTCTTTTTAGTTACATCAAAAGAAAATATGTGTTTATTTTATCAATTTCAAATGAACCGGTGCAATAATTAATTAATTATTAATCAGTACCCAGAAAAAATATAATCTCCTAAAAAGATATAGATCGTGGTTAATAAAATGGTTTTCATTGCCAATTTTAAATGTATTCAACCTAGGATTAAATTTAATTGTTATAAAAAATATATATATCTTATCTTAATGTAAAAATTCATAACATTTAAAATGAAATCTAAATATAAAATTAACCTTTATTGGTGCAGTTTTATTTTGTTTTAATTACAATAATATTGAATTAATCTTATTCACTATAATAATATTGGAATATTTAGTATTGATTTACTTTGCTTTAATTACCTGATTCGCCAGACACAAAAAAAATTTACCTGATTCGCTGCTCACTTGCTTTAAACATCAGAACTCATCTTCCTCATAACATCCTCCTTCCCTATGAAGACCTCATCCCTAGCATTCTCTTTTCTCTCCCCCTTCTATAGCGCATGCGTTACTCTCTCTCCATCTTCGTTTATCGATGATATGCTGTTCTTGGCCACGATGGGTTGTTGCCCCTTTGCATGACTCCCTCTCTGGCATAACTCCCTCGCTCGATCTCTCCATCGCCAAAAGAACAGGACCCGACTGGGATTCAGATTCTCGATGTTCTTATCTGGTGTCGGTTAGGTTATCATCCTGTCCCCTCTTCATTGCTTCTTCAATTTCAGTCTTAATGTTAGTTGTTATTTTTCCAGGTTAACTTTTATTATTATTATTATTATTATTCTTTTTTTTTTTTGCTGTAAATACGACTTTACTTTAGTCATGGTTACCAATTTATTCAAATTAATTCCTGCGTTCCTGATTTTTTTCTTCGTCATAATTATTAACAGTGCATGTTGCTTTTGTTTTGTTAATTGTTCATGGTTGTACTTTGGATCCGTTAGTTAAATTTGTACATTCTCTAATTCAGTTTTACTTTGGTATCATTTTCTAGGTTTAATTGATTCATTTGGATAAAATATTTTTGTTGTTCTCTATCTGAGTTAATTTTTTTGGTTTCTTATTGTTGTCTTCTTGATTTAATGATTGGGCTTAAGATTTGATTAATTTCATTCATATTTTGATGTTATTAATAGAGATGGATTGCTAATTGTCAATTTTTGAGTTAACTATGGTTGACTATTGTTAATTCCAGATCTAACTTCCTCTTATTGAATAATGTTTCTTTGATTTCTTTTTAATCAAAGAGGTGAACATTGCAATCTATATTTCTGATTGCCAATAAGTTGACATGTGTTCTATTTCACCAGTCATACTTATCGGGAACAGTATTCTTATATAGTCAAAGATAGGATCAATCAGTAGGTATGGCTTCTTTATAAATAGATAGATAGATAGATAGATAGATGTATATAGATTCATAGATAGGTTGATATGACATAGCTATATTATATAGAGGTATGAGTATATATAATTTAATTACCTATGGACACATTGAATGTCATATGTCAATCAATCAATTAATGTAGCCAGCGAGTTCAAGAGAAACGTATTCTACAAGCTTTGCCTTACAAACTTGTTCATTTCTCTACTATAAGTAGTGATGAGGTGATGGAGTATTGTAGAGATTTCTCAAAAGCTATAAGTTGTTCCTTACTTGCCTTTTTTCCTTTGCATTCCCTTCCATTGAGATAACACTCAGATCCCACACATTTTTCTGTTGCCGAGATTTTTTTTCATCCACATTCTTTCATCTTTAGTATTTAATCAATCATAACATGAGTCTTACTATTGACTCTATCGAGAAAAATCTCTCCATGGAAGGAAGCTTGGAGTATTGAAGCTAAGATCTTGACCATTTGGGAAGATGCTAGGATTGTTAATGAAAATATGGAGAAGCTCTTACATATGGTGTTGATGGATAAGCAGGTGAATGTGTGTGTGTGTGTGTGTGTGTGTGTGTGTGTGTGTGTGTGTGTGTGTGTGTGAATTTATAAAGACTGAGATAAATTTTTTCTCTTTTTTTTTCAGCACCACAAGATCTAAACAACTGTTGGGGATGATTTGATCACAACTTTTATTCATCACTTAAAAGAAGGAGATGTATTCATTATTTCTGACTTCAAAGTGATACCTAATGGTGGATTAGTCAGGGTTACAAGACATCGGTTTCGCATCCTTTTCAAGTGTAGTACCTCTGTTGTTGCAGCTGCAAGTACAGTGATACCTAACCCTGGTTTAAGTCTAAGTTTTATGGACCAGATTCTTCAAAAGTGCAGTGATTATGAGTACTTAATAGGTAACTTTCACTTTTTCAATTATGAACCATTATAAAGGTGTTTTAAGTTCAAATTAATAAGAATCCAATGAAATGTCTCGTGGTATTGTAGCTGAGGGTTTAATATTGTCTTCTATAATTTTACTAAGCAGATTTCGTCGGGGTCCTTTGTGGATTGAAAAAGAGAAAGGATGTTGAGTGTAATGGAAAGATATTGAAAGTTATGATCCTTGAAGTTTTTGCTGATGGGTATCCATTATCTTTCTCTTTCTGATCCTTTTTTTGAATTACCTTATGCCTGTTTTTCTTGTTTTTTTTACTGCTCTTGAATTTTTCTATTGTTGTCCATCCTTTCTTATAATCATTACCCAGGAAGAAAATCTCCTGCAATTTTATTGGTGATTGTGCTGCTCTTATAGACATGAATAGTCTGAAAAGGTACCACAGACCACCTGTTGTAATTCTGCCATCTTTCAAGATCAAAGTCAATGGAGGTGAAGAGTTGTGCATATTGCACATGTCTCAATTTAATTTGTTTAAATATTTTTTTATACGAATGAATAGTTTCTTTATGAATTAATTTCTTCTTATTATCTTCTCTGATTTGTAGATAAAGTCAGTCTCCAAAATGTTATCAATATTTTCCGAGTTTCTGGTGCACGAAATTGTGATCATCAATGGTGCCATCAACATGGTACGCTCAATTGCAATCTCAACTCTTTATCACAACTTCACACAACTAACCAGCAAGTGCACTGGGTCGTCCAAGTAATAAACCTTACGCGAGTAAAGGTCGATCCCACGGAGATTGTTGGTATGAAGCAAGCTATGGTCATCTTGTAAATCCCAGTCAGGCGGATTCAAATGGTTATGGAGGGTTGATAATTAAAAGATGAATAAAACATAAAAAAAAGATAGAGATACTTATGTAATTCATTGGTGAGAATTTCAGATAAGCGTATGGAGATGCTTTGTCCCTTCTGTCTCTCTGCTTTCCTACTGTCTTCATCCAATCCTTCTTACTCCTTTCCATGGCAAGTTGTATGTTGGGCATCACCGTTGTCAATGGCTACAGTCCCGTCCTCTCAGTGAAAATGTTCAACGCGCTCTGTCACAGCACGGCTATTCATTTGTCGGTTCTCGATCATGTCGGAATAGAATCCAGTGATTCTTTTGCGTCTGTCAGTAACGCCCCACAATCGCGAGTTTGAAACTCGTCACAGTCATTCAATCCTTGAATCCTACTCGAAATACCACAGACAAGGTTTAGACTTTCCGGATTCTCAAGAATTCCGCCATCAATTCTAGCTTATACCACGAAGATTCTGATTAAGGAATCCAAGAGATAAACATTCAAGCCTTGTTTGCATGTAGAACGGAAGTGGTTGTCAGGCATGCGTTCATAAGTGAGAATGATGATGAGCGTCACATAATCATCACATTCATCATGTTCTTGGGTGCGAATGAATATCTTAGAAAAAGAATAAGCTGAATTGAATGGAAAATAGTAGTAATTGCATTAATACTCAAGGTACAGCAGAGCTCCACACCTTAATCTATGGTGTGTAGAAACTCCACCGTTGAAAATACATAAGTGATAATGGTGATCATTGGCTTCGGCCCCAGAGAGGGAACCAGAAGAACCAAGATGAAAATGCAATAGCAAAAGGTCCTATTTATAGAGAACTAGTAGCTTAGGGTTTACAAAAATGAGTAAATGACGTAAAAATCCACTTCCGGGCCTACTTGGTGTGTGCTTGGGCTGAGCATTGAAGCTTCCATGTGTAGAGACTTTTCTTGGAGTTAAACGCCAGCTTTTGTGCCAGTTTGGGCGTTTAACTCCCACTTCTGTGCCAGTTCCGGCGTTTAACGCCGGGCAGTCTTGAGCTGATTTGGAACGCCGGTTTGGGCCATCAAATCTCAGGCAAAGTATAGACTATTATATATTGCTGGAAAGCCTAGGATGTCTACTTTTCAAAGCAATTAAGAGCGCGCCAATTGGGCTTCTGTAGCTCCAGAAAATCCACTTCGAGTGCAGGAAGGGCAGAATCTAACAGCATCTGCAGTCCTTTTCAGCCTCTGAATCAGATTTTTGCTCAGGTCCCTCAATTTCAGCCAGAAAATACCTGAAATCACAGAAAAACACACAAACTCATAGTAAAGTCCAGAAAAGTGAATTTTAAATAAAAACTAATAAAAATATGATAAAAACTAACTAAAACATACTAAAAACATACTAAAAACAATGCCAAAAAGCGTATAAATTATCCGCTCATCACAACACCAAACTTAAATTGTTGCTTGTCCCCAAGCAACTGAAAATTAAATAAGATAAAAAGAAGAGAATATACAATGAATTCCAAAAACATCTATGAAGATCAGTATTAATTAGATGAGCAGGGCTTTTAGCTTTTTGCCTCCGAACAGTTTTGGCATCTCACTTTATCCTTTGAAGTTCAGAATGATTGGCTTCTATAGGAACTCAAAATCCGGATAGTGTTATTGATTCTCCTAGTTAAGTATGATGATTCTTGAACACATCTACTTTATGAGTCTTGGCCGTGGCCCAAAGCACTCTGTTTTCCAGTATTACCACCGGATACATCCATGCCACAGACACATAACTGGGTGAACCTTTTCAGATTGTGACTCAGCTTTGCTAGAGTCCCCAATTAGAGGTGTCCAGGGTTCTTAAGCACACTCTTTTTGCTTTGGATCACGACTTTAACAGCTCAGTCTCAAGTTTTCACTTGACACCTTCACGCCACAAGCACATGGTTAGGGACAGCTTGGTTTAGCCGCTTAGGCCAGGATATTATTCCTATGGGCCCTCCTATCCACTGATGCTCAAAGCCTTGGATCCTTTTTATTTTTACCCTTGCCTTTTGGTTTAAAGGGCTATTGGCTTTTTCTGCTTGCTCTTTCTTTTTCTTTTTTTTTTTTGAATTCACTGCTTTTTCTTGCTTCAAGAATCATTTTTATGATTTTTCAGATCCTCAGTAACATGTCTCCTTTTTCATCATTATTTCAAGAGCCAACAATTTTAACATTCATGAACAACAACTTCAAAAGACATATGCACTGTTCAAGCATACATTCAGAAGTCAAAAGTATTGCCACCACATCAAAATAATTAATCTGTTATAAAATTTGAAATTCATGCAATTCTTTTCTTTTTCAATTAAGAACAATTTTTTCATTTAAGAAAGGTGATGGATTCATAGGACATTCATAACTTTAAGGCATAGACACTAAGACACTAATGATCATAAGACACAAACATAAATAAAACATAAAGCATAATTTTCGAAAAACAGAAAAATAAAGAACAAGGGGATTAAAGAACGGGTCCACCTTAGTGATGGCGGCTTGTTCTTCCTCTTGAAGATCTTATGGAGTGCTTGAGCTCCTCAATGTCTCTTCCTTGCCTTTGTTGCTCCTCTCTCATGATTCTTTGATCTTCTCTAATTTCATAGAGGAGGATGGAATGTTCTTGGTGCTCTACCCTTAGTTGTCCCATGTTGGAACTTAATTCTACTAGGGAGGTGTTGATTTGCTCCCAATAGTTTTGTGGAGGAAAGTGCATCCCTTGAGGCATCTCAGGGTTTTATGATGAGGAATTTCCTCATGCTCATGTCTATAAGTGGGATCTCCTGTTTGCATTGAGCTCCTTCCACACAGATATCCATGAGGACTTGGTCCAACCTTTGATTAAAGTTGACCTTTTTTGAGTTTGAAAAGGGACCTCGGGGATCACCTTCTTCTTGGCAACAACTTCATAGAAGTGGTCTTGATGCACCCTTGAGATGAATCTCTCCATCTCCCATGACTCGGAGGTGGAAGCTTTTGCCTTCCCTTTCCTCTTTCTAGAGGTTTCTCCGGTCTTAGGTGCCATAAATGGTTATGGAAAAGCAAAAAGCAACGCTTTTACCACACCAAACTTAGAAGGTTTTCTCTTCCTCAAGCAAAAAAAGAAAGAAGAGAGTAGAAGAAGAAGAAATAGAGGAGATGGATGGGGGCTTTGTGTTTCGGCCAAGGGGGAGAAGTAGTGTTTAGGTTGTGTGAAAATGAGGGGGGTGAAGATGGGTTTATATAGGGGTGGAGAGGAGGGTATGGTTTGGCCATTATGGGTGGGTCTGGGAGGAAAAGTTGTTTGAATTTGGATGGTGGGGTAGGTGAGGTTTTATGAAGGATGGATGTGAGTGGTGAAGAGAATGGTGGGATTTGATAGGTGAGGGGTTTTTGGGAAAGAGGTATTGAGGTGATTGGTGAATGGGTGAAGAAGAGAGAGTGTGGTGGGGTAGGTGGGGATCCTGTGGGGTCCACAGATCCTGAGGTGTCAAGGATAGCTCATCCCTGCACCAAGTGGCGTGTAAAATGCCCTTTCTGCCAATCCTGGCATTAAACACCGGGCTGCTACCCTTTTCTGGTGTTAAACGCCAGTCTGGTGCCCCTTTCTGGCGTTAAACGCCAGTCTAGTGCCCCTTTCTGGCGTTAAACGCCCAGAATGGTGCCAGACTAGGCGTTAAACGCCCATTTGCTGCCCTTACGGGCATTTAAACGCCAGTAAGCTTTTCCTCCAGGGTGTGCTATTTTTCTTTCTGTTTTTCATTCTATTTTTGCTTTTTCAATTGTTTTTGTGACTTCACATGATCATCAACCTATAGAAAACATAAAATAACAATGGAAAATAGATAAATATAACATTGGGTTGCCTCCCAACAAGCACTTCTTTAATGTCAGTAGCTTGACAGTGGGCCCTCACGGAGCCTCACAGATGTTCAGAGCAATGTTGGAACCTCCCAACACCAAACTTAGAGTTTGAATGTGGGGGTTCAACACCAAACTTAGAATTTGGTTGTGGCCTCCCAACACCAAACTTAGAGTTTGACTGTGGGGGCTCTGTTTGACTCTGTTTTGAGAGAAACTCTTCATGCTTCCTTTCCATGGTTACAGAGGGATATCCTTGAGCCTTAAACACAAGGGATTCTTTATTCACTTGAATGATCAATTCTCCTCTGTCAACATCAATCACAGCCTTTGCTGTGGCTAGGATGGGTCTGCCAAGGATGATGGATTCATCCATGCACTTCCCAATCTCTAGGACTATGAAATCAGCAGGGATGTAATGGTCTTCAATCTTTACCAGAACATCCTCTACAAGTCCATAAGCTTGTTTTCTTGAATTGTCTGCCATCTCTAGTGAGATTCTTGCAGCTTAGCTTGTACCTCAAAGATCCCTAGCTTCTCCATTACAGAGAGAGGCATGAGGTTTATGCTTGACCCTAGGTCACACAGAGCCTTCTTGAAGGTCATGGTGCCTACTGTACAAGGTATTGAGAACTTCCCAAGGTCCTGTCTCTTTTGAGGTAATCTCTACCTAGTCAAGTCATCTAGCTCTTTGGTGAGCAAAGGAGGTTCATCCTCCCAAGTCTCATTACCAAATAACTTGTCATTCAGCTTCATGATTGCTCTAAGGTATTTAGCAACTTGCTCTTCAGTGACATCTTCATCCTCTTCAGAGGAAGAATACTCATCAGAGCTCATGAATGGCAGAAGTAAATCCAATAGAATCTCTATGGTCTCAGTGTGAGCCTCAGATTCCCATGGTTCCTCATTAGGGAACTCATTTGAGGCCAGTGGACGTCCATTGAGGTCTTCCTCAGTGGCGATCACTGCCTCTTTCTCCTCTCCAAATTCGGCCATGTTGATGGCCTTACACTCTCCTTTTGGATTCTCTTCTGTATTGCTTGGAAGAGTACTAGGAGGGAGTTCAGTAACTTTCTTACTCAGCTGACCCACTTGTGTCTCCAAGTTTCTAATGGAGGACCTTGTTTTAGTCATGAAACTTTGAGTGGTTTTGATTAGATCAGAGACCATGGTTGCTAAGTCAGAGTGGCTCTGCTTAGAATTCTCTGTCTCTTGCGGAGAAGATGATGGAAAAGGCTTGCCATTGCTAAACCTGTTTTTTCCACCATTATTGTTGTTGAAACCTTGTTGAGGTCTCTGTTGATCCTTCCATGAGAGATTTGGATGATTTCTCCATGAAGGATTATAGGTGTTTCCATAGGGTTCTCCTATGTAATTCATCTCTTCCATTGATGGGTTCTCAGGATCATAAGCTTCTTCTTCAGATGAAGCGTCTTTAGTACTGCCTGGTGCAGCTTACATTCCAGACAGACTTTGAGAAATCATATTAACTTGCTGAGTCAATATTTTGTTCTGAGCCAATATGACATTCAGAGTATCAATCTCATGAACTCCTTTCTTCTGATTCGTCCCATTGTTCACAGGATTCCTTTCAGAAGTGTACATGAATTGGTTATTTGCAACCATTTCAATGAGTTCTTGAGCTTCTACAGGCGTCTTCTTCAGATGAAGAGATCCTCCAGCAGAGCTGTCCAATGACATCTTGGACAGTTCAGACAGACCATCATAGAAGATACATATGATGCTCCATTCAGAAAGCATGTCAGAAAGACACTTTCTGATCAATTGTTTGTATCTTTCCCAAGCTTCATAGAGGGATTCACCTTCCTTCTGTCTGAAGGTTTGTACTTTCACTCTAAGCTTTCTCAATTTTTGAGGTGGAAAGAACTTTGCCAAGAAGGCATTGACTAGCTTTTCCCAAGAGTTCAGGCTTTCTTTAGGTTGTGAGTCCAACCATATCCTAGCTCTGTCTCTTATAGCAAAAGGGAATAGCATAAGTCTATAGACCTCAGGGTCAACCCCATTGGTCTTGACAGTGTCACAGATTTGCAAGAATTCAGCTAAAAACTGATGAGGATCTTCCAAGGGAAATCCATGGAACTTGCAATTCTGTTGCATTAGAGAAACTAATTGAGGCTTAAGCTCAAAGTTGTTTGCTCCAATGGCAGGGATAGAGATGCTTCTCCCATAGAAGTCAGGAGTAGGTGCAGTAAAGTCACCCAGCACCTTCCTTGCACTGTTGGCATTGTTGTTGTTTTCGGCTGTCATGTCTTCTTCTTGTTTGAAGATTTCTATTAGGTCCTCTACAGAGAGTAGTGCTTTAGCTTTTCTTAGCTTTCGCTTCAAGGTCCTTTCAGGTTCAGGGTCAGCCTCAACAAGAATGCTTTTGTCTTTGCTCCTGCTCATATGAAAGAGAAGAGAACAAGAAAATATGGAATCCTCTATGTCACAGTGTAGAGATTCCTTGAGGTGTTAGAGGAAAAGAAGAATAGAAGGAGGAGGTAGAAGAATTTGAACTTATCAAGAGGGATAGAGTTCGAATTGTGTATTGAGGAGGAGTGTTAGTCCATAACTAGAAGGATGTGAGAAGAGGGGAAGAATTTTTGAAATTAAAGTAAAAGATTTTAAAATAATTAAAAGAAATTTTAAAAATTTGATTGATGATTTTCGAAAATTAAAGTTGGGAAAGAAATAAAGTGATTTTGAAAAAGATTTTGAAATTAGAAATCAAAAAGATATGATTGAAAACTATTTTGCAAAAGATGTGATTAAAAATATATGATTGAAAAGTTATGGTTTTAAAAAGATATGATTGAAAAACAATTTAAAAAGATTTGATTTTTAAAATTAATGACTTGGCTAACAAGAAAAGATATGATTCAAACATGAAACCTTTCTCAACAGAAAAGGCAACATACTTGAAATGTTGAATCAAATCATTAATTGTTAGCAAGTATTTTTGAAAAATGGAAAGAAATTGATTTTGAAAATATATGATTGAAAAGATATGATTTGAAAAAGATTTGATTTTGAAAAATTATGAAAACTTGAAAAAAAATCTGAATTAAAAACAAAATCTTCCCTCTTGTGCCATCCTGGCATTAAACGCCCAGAATGGTATTCATTCTGACGTTTAACGCCCAAAATGCTACCCTTTTGGGTGTTAAACGCCCAGCCAGGTACCATGGCTGGCGTTTAAACGCAAGTTTTCCTTCTTCACTGGGCGTTTTGAATGCCCAGCTTTTTCTGTGTAATTCCTCTGCTGCATGTTCTGAATCTTCAATTCTCTGTATTATTGACTTGAAAAGACACAAATTAAAATTTTTTTTGAATTTTTAATGATGAGGAATAATCAAAATGTAACTAAAATCAAATAAACAATGCATGCAAGACACCAAACTTAGAAGTTTGTATACTATTGACACTAACAAATTGAGAATGCATATGAGAAACAACAAAACACTCAAGACAAGAGAATTTAAAGATCAGAGCAAGGAAATCATCAAGAACAACTTGAAGATCAATGAAGAACATAATGCATGTAATTTTTCGAAAATTAGAAGAATAAAGACATGCAATGGACAACAAACTTAAATTTAGACACTATACTCAAACCAGAAACATAAAAATATTTTTGATTTTAAGATTTTATAATTTTTTTTTTGGATTTTTTGAAAATTATATGGAAAAGAAAATAAAGAGGATCAAAACTTTTAATAAGAATTCCAGGAATCATGCAATGTTAGTCTAAAGTTTCAGTCTAAAAAGGATTAGACATGTCTGGCCAAGCTTCAGCAGGACATTACATTCAATAGCTAAATTGATCAGAATCAATCAGCTTTTGTGATGATAAGAACATCACCTTGAAACTCTAGAATTCATTCTTAAAAATTCTGAAGAAAAGATACCTAATCTAAGCAACAAGATGAACTGTCAGTTGTCCAAACTCAAACAATCCCCGGCAACGGCGCCAAAAACTTGGTGCACGAAATTGTGATCATCAATGGCGCCATCAACATGGTATCTTCAATTGCAATCTCAACTCTTTATCACAACTTCACACAACTAACTAGCAAGTGCACTGGGTCGTCCAAGTAATAAACCTTACGCGAGTAAAGGTCGATCCCACGGAGATTGTTGGTATGAAGCAAGCTATGGTCATCTTGTAAATCTCAGTCAGGCGGATTCAAATGGTTATGGAGGGTTGATAATTAAAAGATGAATAAAACATAAAATAAAGATAGAGATACTTATGTAATTCATTGGTGAGAATTTCAGATAAGCGTATGGAGATGCTTTGTCCCTTCCGTCTCTCTACTTTCCTACTGTCTTCATCCAATTCTTCTTACTCCTTTCCATGGCAAGCTGTATGTTGGGCATCACCGTTGTCAATGGCTACAGTCCCGTCCTCTCAGTGAAAATATTCAACGCGTTCTGTCACAGCACGGCTATTCATCTGTCGGTTCTCGATCATGTCGGAATAGAATCCAGTGATTCTTTTGCGTCTGTCACTAACACCCCACAATTGCAAGTTTGAAGCTCGTCACAGTCATTCAATCCCTGAATCCTACTCGGAATACCACAGACAAGGTTTAGACTTTCCGGATTCTCAAGAATGCCGCCATCAATTCTAGCTTATACCACGAAGATTCTTATTAAGGAATCCAAGAGATAAACATTCAAGCCTTGTTTGCATGTAGAACGGAAGTGGTTGTCAGGCACCCGTTCATAAGTGAGAATGATGATGAGCGTCACATAATCATCACATTCATCATGTTCTTGGGTGCGCATGAATATCTTAGAACAAGAATAAGTTGAATTGAATGGAAAATAATAGTAATTGCATTAATACTCGAGGTACAGCAGAGCTCCACACCTTAATCTATGGTGTGTAGAAACTGTTGGGAATAAGTAGTATGACCACAATCTAATCAATCACGTGTCAAATAATTTGTTATCGTTATTATATTAAAATGTTAATATAATAATGTCCTTGATTAAATTTAGAGATTTATCATTGTGATAGTGATCACAATATTGAGAGATAAATCTTTTATAATTTAATCTAAATTGTTCTTGGTCATAGGATTATTAAAAAGGACATTAATAATCCGGAAAGATCAATATATATATGATGGTCTTCATTTCATGAAGATTAATAGATCTCATTTATTAAATTATATATATAGATGGTGCATATAGAGATATGACCATTGAACTGACTCACTCTGAGAATTCCTAATGGTTATAATTACCGCATATTTGTCAATAGGATATTCTCAAGTGAACATAGTAATAGAGTTTCCTTTGACCTGCGACTGTCATAGTAATTAACAATGTATTTATTGTACTTTGATTTCGGACACCTAATACCCTAAGGTGCTAGTTGAATGGATATTGGATATGATTTAAATACTTGTAGAATTAATGATTAGTCAATAAGGAATCTATCAACTCTCGGTAAAGAGTTTGAGCTCTATGATTATAATGACTGAGATGAATAAAACCTTGGCCAAGGGGATTGAATGAATGAAGAAATGAGTTTCTTAGGTCATTCACAGTTCATTATAATAATGGTAACAAGTTAGAGTTTGACAATTAAACCATACTCTAAGAGTTAACCAAGAGATGAAAAGATGGAAGGAATTATACTTTGTTCTTCTAAGGTTCTTAGTAAAAATATATTACTTCATACTATCGGGTCATTGAGGAGTGTTGCTAGACGCCAACCTTGATTAGTAAATTTAGTATGACTAATTTACTACCCGCTTAGTATTGAACCTATGGGGTCACACACTAACGAGTGTTCTAATATTTGCTATAGAATTATTTAATTATTATTTTGATTTAATCAAATAAATAATTATATTAATTCAAAATGGAATATTATTATATTCTTTGCTAGCACCAAGAATATAATAATAGTATGATAATTGAAAATATTAAATGAGATTTGAGAATAATTAATTATTCTATTTCTAAATTTGGATGAGATCCTAACTGATTCTGTTTCAAATTGAGTTATGATATGATTCATAAATTTGAAAGATTCAAGTTTAAAATAACAAGATATGATTTAAATTTGAATTGAGAATCAAATTTAAAATCAGTAACAAATCTCATACTATATATATGTATGCCAAGAGTAGAGGAATGTGACAGAGAAGAGAATAACAAGAGTTTTATTCTTTTACCTCTACAAACATAAACGTATGTGAGCCTAATTCTTGGAGAAGAATTTTATGGCGTGCAAAGAGTTGCAAGAAGTTTCTCAATTTAGATCAAATATCCATTGGTCAAGGAGTTGACAGCAAAGATTGGTCTCGGTGTGGATACGCATAGTGCCTTCGTACCATCGAAGGAGAAAAATATTTTTACTAGCGTACACAGGTATTTAAATCTAATCTAAAATATATATTGTTTATTGGAATAAAGTTTAAGCACAAAATAGATCTTTTAGGATTACCTTATTTTCTTCTGCTGCGGGTGTTATGAAAACATAGTAATCCTTCAGAAACTCCACCGTTGAAAATACATAAGTGATAATGGTGATCATTGGCTTCGGCCCCAGAGAGGGAACCAGAAGAACCAAGATAAAAATACAATAGCAAAAGGTCCTATTTATAGAGAACTAGTAGCTTAGGGTTTATAAAAATGAATAAAGGACGTAAAAATCCACTTCCGGGCCTACTTGGTGTGTGCTTGGGTTGAGCATTGAAGCTTCCATATGTAGAGACTTTTCTTGGAGTTAAACGCCAGCTTTTGTGCCAGTTTGGGCGTTTAACTCCCACTTCTGTGCCAGTTCCGGCGTTTAACGCCAGGCAGTCTTGAGCTGATTTGAAACGCCGGTTTGGTCCATCAAATCTCGGGTAAAGTATGAACTATTATATATTGCTGGAAAGCCCAGGATGTCTACTTTCTGACGCAATTGAGAGCGCGCCAATTGAGCTTCTGTAACTCCAGAAAATCCACTCTGAGTGCAGAGAGGTCAAAATCCAACAGCATCTGTAGTCCTTTTCAGCCTCTGAATCAGATTTTTGCTCAGGTCCCTCAATTTCAGACAGAAAATATATGAAATCACAGAAAAATACACAAAATCATAGTAAAGTCTAGAAAAGTGATTTTTAAATAAAAACTAATAAAAATATGATAAAAACTAACTAAAACATACTAAAAACATACAAAAAACAATGCCAAAAAGCGTATAAATTATCCGCTCATCAGTTTCCATCAACCCTGATATGCAGAAAACTGTGAATTTTCTAATTCAGTTAGTTTTACTCAATTCTCCTTAACTTTTGCCTTTCTAAACTCAAAATTTGAGCCTCCCTTTCTATCACTCCCTCTCTCTCTATCTCTCTCTATCTGTCTCTCTCTCTTTATGTCCCTCTATTAAGTCTTGCTGAAATTCTTTTATCCTAATATTAACTTTTTTTTCTTTTTGTTACATAGATACGGTATTGCAAGCCACCATTTCAGTAGACTCCGTAGTAATGAGGTTGGGGATTTAGTATGTGTAATTGATGATGAATCTTTTGATTGGAAGCTAATACGGACTATTGATAATCTTAAGGGAAACAATGAGGTGCCCACTATTACTTTTTTAACATGTTTTAGTGCTATGGAAGAAGTAGTCATGTTAATTGATTTTTGAATATTGTAGACATGCCTTACCCATTCAATTCATTAATTTTTTTTAATAGGATGGACAATTCTTTGTGGTTGGAAAAATTAAGGAGATTGTTGAAGATCCAGAGTGGTGGGTTTTTTCTTGTGTTTGCAGTCATCCTATTGTAGGTGATGATAATGTGTTCCATTATCAGTTGTGCATCAGAGAGGTTTAGCATTTTATGATAAGGTAAATCCATGTTATGATTTACAAATTTTCTTTACTGTCTTCTGATTCAATAATATAAGTAGCCTTCATGTATCAGCCTCTTCTTGGACTCAGAAATAGGTGAATCTCATATTTACTTTCTTTGTTATAGTTACAGGATTAAGATACTTGTTGAAGACGAGACTTCTTATGAAATGTTTGTCTTGTTAGACAGCGCAGTCACTAAACTATTGGGAAGAACCTGTTCTGATGTCTTTTTATTGTTAGAAGATGAAATGGATGTATGGTTTATCCACTTTGATTTTATTGCTATATACTCTATGAATAAGTATTTCTTATAATTCAATTTTGTCCGCTAATTAGTGATCACTTTTCAATATCTATGACAGAGAATTGAGCACCGATACTGTCCACAGTTTTTTCATAAACTCCTTGGAAAAGAAATTGTTTTCAAAGTTCAGGCAAAGAGGATTAGCACTCAGGGTTATTGTGGTACCTTTAAAGTCATCAATGTCCTTAGTGATGCACGTTTTTTCAACAAACTTCAGGCTGATCAGTGCATCAAGATTAGTACTCTTTCTTTATGTTAGATATGAATATGAATGGATTGGAGGAATCATTTTTAGATATAGTTTGTTGATCCCCATTTTCTAATTATTTGGCTGTTGTTTTGAATGGTATCCTTTACATGCCAACATGATTTTGCCTGATACTTTACAAAGTTGGTTGCGTTTTATAATTCATGTTTTTCTTCCAAATTTGAAGGATGTTACTTCTAATTCGGCCTTTAGCCCAATACTTGAAGACTTCTCTCAGTATGGACAGCTTGGAAGTTATGACAATCAAGTCATATCTGGTGTTCGAATACAACTGCATAGCATTAAAGAGATGCTTGCTGACATTCTTTGTGCTAAAATATATTCTTTTGCATCAAGAAATGTTAGTATTTATGTTTGTATTTTCAACCATCTGAACTGTGTTTCAACATGTGTGGTATGATAAAACATGTATCATAATATACCAATTACTGTTTGTCTACAGGATTAGATTTGTTTTTTGATCGATGAGATTATTGATGTGCTGAAACATCAGAAGTGGTGGTACTACTGATGTTTGTGTAATGCACCTGTTTCTCATGTTGGGAATGTATTTTATTGTTATCTGTGTAGAGTTGAGTGTGTTGATGCCATAAGAAGGTATCTATTTTATCTCTCGGAGTTGTTGGTTTAGGGGTTTTTTTTGCTTTATTGCATCTTCTCCACATGTTTCTCAGTGTATATTTTTCTTTTCTTTACATTATTTATGTATCGGATCAAAATTATTGTTTCCCATTCAAATGGCAGCAATATTTTCATACTTGAGGATGATGAGGTGATGCAAATACTCAAAAAGAGTTGTTCAGACTTTTTGATAGACAAAAGAAATTCCTCCCAAGTAATCATTTTGGTTTTAATTTAATTTAATTTAATTGTCCTTTTGTTCAGTTTAGTATTTATGGTTCAAGTATGTGAATTCTGCTATGTACCTTTTCTTTTTCTTTTTTTTCCTTAGTCAAAGGATGATTATACTGTTCCGAATAGCATGATTTCTCAGTTGATGAACAAGAAAATTGTCTTCATAGTGGATCCTAGACCCGTTGGATATGAATTGAATACATCTCTTCATGTTATTCGGGCAATATGTGATGATATTGATATTGTGAAGTTTTTGGAGGACTCCACCCATGATAATCAACAGCAGGTGATAACATTATTATGTAAATTTGATGTTGAGTTAGTCCAGTTTGTTTTTTATCAAGTTAATCTAAATTGGCTATATTGTTTTGTGTTTTTCATGTGTCATGTGTTAAGAGTTACTGATGTTATTCCTCTGTTGTTCCATTTAGAAATTTCATCTGGATCCCTTTGTTCCTCATTTTCCTTTCAAATTAAGAATCCAGTTGAGTTTCAGTCCAATGCAAGCATTCAATGTTCGTCGAGTTCAAGTCCTCCAGTGGATCAGGTTTCACCGATTTCTATTCTCAACCAGAATTGTTGGGTATTTCTTTACCTAATGGACTTTCTTTCTTTATCTGTTAGTAAACTATGTGAACAGTAATACATATGTTTCATTTAAGTTTTTTTCTTAATTGTTTAATATTTGTTTTATTAGTCTTCAAAGTTTGATGATATCTGATTTTTTCTCATGTCATTTTTTCTTTTTTTATTGGCTTCTGCATTTGTTGTTCTTATATTTTGCTGTGTTATTTGCAGACGATTAACCATGATTTTTATGCAAGAATTTCGTCCTCACAAGGTTCCAATTCATTTGGAAATCATCAGCCTCTCACTATTAGGGAAGAGCTTCGGAGTGCCTTTGGACAATGTGAAAATACTGTCAAGACTGTTGAAAGGATAGATGAGTGTAGTGGCTAATCATCAGCTTGATTACAATATATATATAGATATCTATAATATAATTCCAAGTTTGTAAAGAATTGTCAGAACTTTGGTTAGTTGTGTTAAGTAGTTGGAAACTTGGTAAAGTATGTTGTGAATAGATCTATTTTGATATGTAATATGAACTGATTACTCGAGTTGTGATGTTTATGAAACTTATTGTTCTGTTTTGTATACTTAATGTTCTCTGTTTGAGTATGTTTCTCTTTGTTTTTGAATAAAGCATGATTATTATATATAGACATGTCCTTTGTTTGGTATATATAAAAAACACCCATTCAGGTACACTTGAAAAGTGTAGCCAAAAGTGAAAAAAAAATGATGTCTTAGACTACGGCTACGCTTTTTGGGCTACGGCTACGCTTTTTGGGGTGATTCCTATTCGGCCGTTGTCTATTCTCAAAGGCTACGCTTTTCTGCACCAAAGGCTACGCTTTTGGCGTTTGGGAATAGGCTACGCTTTTCAAGTGATGCTGTGCAGGACCAAAGGCTACGCTTTTCAACTTCTATTTTTATTAGAATAGGCTACGCTTTTCAACACTATTCATCACTTGTCAAGCGTAGCCACATTATATTCCATGGCTACTTTTTATAAGTGTAGCCTTAGGTCCCTCTTTTTTTTATATACTATAGCTACTTTATATAAGTGTAGCCTTAAATCCCTTATTATTTTTTTATTTTATATATATAATAATTCTGCATTTTTAATTAAATGAGTTAAATATTATAAAATAAAAATAAATACATAATTATACTAAATAATTTTTTTAGATAATAAAAATTATCTGTAACTAAAATATATTTATAATAATGATCCAAAAGTACTAAAATAATGTTAATTTTAAATATTCATACATCTCATATTAAAATAAACATAGCCATATCAAAATAACTATGATATCCCTTAGAATTTACTACTAATACTCTATAAAAAAACTAAAATATTATATCCTACATAAGTATCTTCTAATAGAAGTCATTAGTCAACTATACATGTATCCATTCCCAACACTACTCTATCTTAGCCAATAAACCACAATAATAATCAACTTAATCTTCATTATCATCATCCTCAATATTATCCTGCATAATTATATAGAAAAGTAATTAGAAAAATATTTATAATAACATTCGCGATTATAAAAATTAAAAAACCAGACTCAAAACTATCAATGACTGATATCATTAATCCTTTCTATACCGTGTACAAGTTTCACCAATGCATAATAGTGTTTCACAAATCCAAAATTAGAATTCAAAGATCAAAAAAGCATAAGCTATAAACCATAAGATAAAGAGCTATAATTTAAAAAATCATCACCCTAGTAACTAGACAAAAATCCCCTACCTCCCACCACAATGCCAAAATCAGAACTGTTGCCACAAAGTTTCCCTATTCTCCACATTTGAAAAGTTGAACTCTCCTACACAAGCCAATTTTGAATTATTACTCCTCCAACTACTACTACTACATGCAACAGCAACATATAGAACATGATTAGGACTAGCACTTAAAAACTAAAATTTTAATATATTATTATCATGTTATGAACATATCATATTATGAACAAGAGGGAGAGTTAACTTTTATACTCAATGAAATATAACACACAGATGATAATGTTTTGAAACTTTTAAATAATTATTATTTTTTTAATTCATGTAATAGCATTGATCAGTAATAGCATACTTCTAAAGTGTGAGTTAACTCTTAATTCATGTGACACACATATCATTGCAAGAAGTCAGAGGAGGAGATATGTGCTCAGTTTTACAGGGGAACAAAGTGAAACAGAACCAATAAACCAACCAAACTAGCAATTAGCAGTTGAATAATTTTTTTTTTCAACCAAGCATAAATCATCACCTTAGTCGTAGCTTCCAGGCTTACAAGGTCTAAGTGGAAGTCAAGCAGTCCAGGCGACCTATCAGCTAGAACCTAGAACCAAAATAGCAAAACGGAAAAAAGGTAAGTAATCAAATGATATATTTCTTTAGTGCAATTGTTATTATACCTTGCAAAGATAGTGCATCAGTGTCATCGTATTGTTAGAAGCACGAGTGTCAGTAAGCTTTAAAAGACTATCCTACTTGAATTCAATTGTGGATCTTGCATAAATTAAATAAATAAATAGTAATCCATAAACTGTAAGTTTACGTTAGACAAGATCTAACAGAATCAAATTAAATTTTAACTTCTGAAAAATTAAGAAGGGCCTGTGATTATCCAAACATAGAAAATTGAGAGAGCTAGAACGATGTCCTAGAGAATGATAAGGACATTAACATTTAAAGGAAAAAAGTACATACCCCTAGCTGTTCCTTGATTTAATGTATTACCCAAAAAAAATAATTTTCTTCATGATCTTCAGCTTGATAGACTTTCGGACCTATTCCCAAGAGAAAATGCATGAGGTCAAAGAAATACCAATAACACAGTTTGTTAGTTTCATGCACAATGTACCTCTTCACAAGCAGAGTTCACAGTTTTTAAACTCTTCTTAAATTCTATAACGTGCAAAAAGAAAAAAGCATAACTGAATCAAACATAAAGAAAAATATAGCAAGCACCACCATACATGAGACAGAAATTGAATCTTGAAAGAGAATACTCTTAACTTTGACTCTACTCGTGGCACCTTCATCAGCTCTAAAAAATACTGAAACATGACCAAATATATACAAGGATATGATTATAGATACATAGTATGATATTGCATTAGGAAAGGCCAAAAGAATTGTTTTATAACCAACATCTAAAGAAAAAGTGGGGACATGTAATAAATTGCTTCTTTCTTTCTAGAAGCAAGCAGGCAACAACAAATCTGTAACTATATGTGATATAGACCTTGAATTCATATGAGCTGCCTTCCAAGAAAATAGACTTCTTGCACAATTTTATTGATCATTATCATATGTTAGATTCACTTCCAAAATCAAAGCCTTGCCGCATTCAGTTCTTTAACCTCTGCAGCTAATTATTTATACCCAAAATTTTGCAATTTCCAGTTTCCATGCCAACAATTGTTTTTTCTTTTTTTTCCCTTAAAATAAGTTTCCTCTCTTCTCTACTTCATTTCTCCACCATTCCTCCCAACTCCCTATCAGATTTTAAAGTAAGTAAAGGGTCTAAGAAATCAAATGCTGGTAGACGGATCCTAGTTATGGAGCCTACAAACAATATCCTATATAATTCTGAGTACTTAGATTTATACTAAATTAGCTATCATAAATAATGATATGGCTATAACAAATTAGTGCACACCTGTTCACATTTTTCCAAATTCTCTTTGTCACCAGTGTATCCCTTCATAAACAAGGGGAATCAAAATTAGAAAAGCAAACAAACCAGAGTAAAAGATATGTTTCCGTAACAGCAGACGCCAAATGAGAAACCTTACCTGACAAAACAAGATGTAGGAATTAAGTATGATAAGTTTGTTAATCTTTACCTTCAAGAGTTCCATCTCTTCTTTGGTAGGACAAAACTTAATGAGATTTTTCACCTGATCCACATCTAATACTGATTCATCCATAGCCAGCACAGCAGCCTGAGAATATCCATTTTAACATGTTAGATAATACTTAACCACATTGTTCGAGGTGGATATTTCAGATTTGCTGGCAAGAGCTATTATCGGTGGCCTTAGGCACATATACAAGTCAATCAAATTTCAATAAGCATCTTCTATGTAAATAAAAAACACTAATATTTACTAGAAAGCAACATGCATAAGAATGATATTTTCATTATAAAATCTTCTATCCTGAATGATCAAAAAACTTATTCACGCCAATTTTCAGCTTACCATCATATCAGGAAGTGGCATCTTAACCTTAGTGAGCATAATTTCTGTATTGTGCAAATAATTTCTGTCCCTCACTTTTTTCAGCTGCTTGGGCATTGCTCCTTGTATCATTCTTTGCACCAGTACCATCTTCTCCCGCATCATCCTACCAAATCAATGAATACAAGTATGTAACCAATAATCCTAGATTATTCTTTGAACCACTAGATGTGAACGAACCTTAGTCTCATTAGTCTTTGTATCCTTTCCACTGATTTTGCCTTCCTGGAACAGATTCAGCGCCTGACACAGGTTGCACGGATCCAATATCAATGATGAGAAGGAAGAGCTTAAAGAACCATTGATCAGTAATTCCCAATCTTCTGGCTTCTATCTGCATTAGTTCTGCAAATTCATAGCACACACAAACCACAAATGGTGTTAGAAATAATAAACTCTGTTTGAAGAGGCGACAATTCGCACACTTGAGGCCAATAATCTTCTCAAACAAAAAAGAAAACCCTAACGAAGCAAGAAGTAGAAACTCATAAAATTAGAAAGCCTAAAAAATAGAACCCCCAAAATCTTCAAAAATTCACAGAAGAAAAATCCATACACAGAGAACAAGTGAGATAGAGGGTGAGACAAAGAGAGAGCGAATGAGATAAAAAGTGAGATGACGAGCAACAAAGAGAATGAGATTGAGAATTATTGTAGGTGGTCTGCGATTGCTTCTCGGCTACCAGGAAGCTAAAACCATTCATCCAGTAAAATCTCTAATTAAAAACCCTAAATTGGAACCTAAAACCTCCCAAATTTCATAGAACAAACTGAAAATCGATACATACCTTCTCAGGTGAGCGGCGATGACGATGCTGAGCGACGACGACGACGCTGAGAAGCGACAGTGAGCACACGCGATGATGATGCTGAGCGGCGACGGTGAGTGCACGAGATGGCGATGCTGAGGCGACGGTCAGCGCACGCAATGATGAATATTAGTTGGTTCTAATTATGTTTGAGTTGATTAAATTTTTATAAAAATCTGTTAATCTTATTCCACTCAAGATTATATCAAAACAATATCTAATTAAAAAGAGAGGAGGAGTTGACAATAGAAAAGGTCAGTTTTTTATTACTCGAACTCAAGATTATTAATTAAGTCTTATTAAAAAGACTTTTAATACCAAAATTAGTAAAAATAATAAATTTTTTTAACATGTATCATATATTCTTACAGAGCCGTTTGGTATTGGTTCAAGGTTGAGACATGTTTGAGTTTTTTAGAAAAGTTTCACTTGAACACAAGAATATCTGTTCAAAAGAGAAGAAAGGTTTGATTGTTGGTGATTTTAGTCATAATTTTTAAGTAAAATATTTTTTATTCTGGTCTATAAATTTCATTTGAATCATTAAAAAGTAAATATTAATTTTTAAAACTATAATTATGCTGAATATTAGTTGGTTCTAATTTTCTTTGAGTTAATTAAAATTTTATAAAAATGTCTTATTGTTATTCTACTATAAGATTATATAAAAAAAATATCTAATTAAAAAGAGAGTAGAAATTGAGAATAGAAAAGGTCAGCTTTTTATTACTTGAACCCAATATCATTAATTAAGTCCTATTAAAAAGACTTTTAGTACCAAATTTCTTAAGAATAATCAACTTTTTGTTTTAACATGTATCACATTTAAGAAGGAGCAAATATTTTATAAAAAAATAAATATATCTGTAATTATTTTCTTATCTAATTTTCATAATTTGTATTTTAATGATTTTTGTTTCACGTAAAATTTTTATCAATAATTTAGTTATTTATTGTTTTTTTACCTTTTTGTGATTTTTCGTCATGTTTATGTGCATTAACAATAAAAAAAACAATTGAAAAAAATGTGAACATTACTTAAATTTTAGGATACATAAAATTTATTAATATAAAAACCTCAGAAATAAATAACGAAAATAATTCATGATATGTTTTTTTCAAGATTTAGCTCTTCTTTTTAATTGTCATAAATACTAAAAAAAATAACTGCTTCTTAACAATTCAAATATTAAAAATCTTTACGATCACTAGTAATTAATTCTTCATAATGGTCCAGTGTAATTTTTTTTGAAAAAAATTTAATTATCTTTTATTTTGTGTTTCTTTAATTTTTTCCTAGGTTTAAGAAGATCAACAGTAATCACCAACAAAAAGTAAAAAGCCAAAGGTCACGACCCACTCTCTCCACCTTTCCCCCAGTGAAAAAAAGAAGAAGAAAGAAATGCGACAACAACATACTTACTAAACCTCCTTCGTCTCTCTCTGTATCGTCTCACCTCGCTCAACCCGCAAAGTCTACCACCGAACTTTTCCATACTCAAAACCCCATATTCTCCTACAGGATACCAAGTTGTCCTCATCTGTGGTGGCTCCCAGTGCTTCCAATCCGTCTGACAGACCAGTCTCCCTCGGTGACTCGGCGGATACTTCTTTATCTTCAGGTTTTGACAGATCGAGACAATAAACTTCAGCCAAGTAACAAGGGAGGTGCTGTTACAATATTGGCCCAACGGAAAAGAACTGATTTTTAGATTTTGCCTTTTCAGTAACCAGGTAACGAAATATATTATGGAATATTATATCATGCATGTTAACCGATTAAAGAGGTGCGTTAAATCTTTAACTTCGAATGGTTTGTTTTTAATTTATATTAGAAGTTCATGTACATGATTTGGTTTCAGAATCCATCAAGATAACAACAATTTCTTTTTCATTGTTTGTTCAAAACTTTAGTATTTTTTCTTGGACATTCAAAAAGACTCATATGTGTTAGTTACTTAGTTACCTATTTTTGTCATACTCATTATAATGTCAGTTTATTTACGTGATTATTGTTCTCTTGTGTTGCTCAGTTGATAATAATGGTAGATTTAAAATACCTTTCTTTGCTAAATAATTAGGTAAAATTATGTGAAGTATCTTTAGCATGTTTTGTTACACATGAATTAACTTTGGGAAGAAATTTGAATATAGGGTGAGAGAGCTCTTCCCTCAACTTTTGTTTCAACTCATGGGGAAGGATTATGGCCAATGTTCTATGTCATTGACGAGCTAGATAATTATTTAGTGCTGGAGATGATAAGAAAGAATGATCAGTTGCTCATAACTGACTGCTTATTTGAATAGATTAGAACTTTCTATCTTATCGATAAAGGGGCATCTGTTCAATTTAGGTTCAGTTTTGGAATTTTTTTATTTCATTGTGGAATAAGGACAACCAACCCATCCAAGTTCACCTTGATTCTGACTGCTATGTTCCTGAGCTAATGGACCCATAGACACTTGATAATGTATCAAGAGTGTTTCACATAAAGTATACCAGGATTGATGAGGACTCATCAGCTGATGTGATGGTTCTATCTGGGTCTGAACCATCTGATGATAAGTTTTCATCAGATGGTGATGAAAACAATGATCAAGATGGGACACTAGTAGGGGATAATTCGCATAATCCGATAGATTTGTCTAGTGGAAGCAGTTTATCATTGGAGGTCAATGAACAAAGTAACGTGACAAATGAATTGTCTAATCCTAGGTAATGCTAGATGTAACTTTTTTCCTTGTGTTTTGGATTTTAATATCATGGGATAGCTTGCTATTTTTTAGTGTGGTGACTAACATATTCATATTATCTTGAATTAGATACGCTACAGAGGTTTCTTATGAAAAGATCATCATAGCTTCGGATCTGGGGTAATCTAGATTGGTAACTTGATCTCAAAAGAGTGATTTCTTTTTTTTTTTCTTGCAAGCTTATTAAATGTTCTTCCTAAATCTGTTATTCATTGTGTATGAAAATATTATGTTTATCTTAACTATGAATTATTCGTTGCAGTATTTGGCTTCGAAATTTGCTGTGTATCTTAAACTATCTGGAGATGGTTCGATTTGGACGATCACTGGTCCAGATTCCAATGTAGAGAAGAATGGGTTCTTTTTTCACTTACTGAAAAGTGGAGGAAGAGGTGGAGAATAGAAGTTTGGGATCGGATGGAATGAATGCTGTAGAGTATACAATTTAAAGGAGGGGGCCATCATTACTTTGAAACTTGGCTCGATAGCTAACCGCCAGATAGAGTTGTCGATTCAACGACGTTAGGCCTCCTATGTATAACTCTATTTGATAGATATTTTGAATTATATGTTAAGTTGTTTTGGACATATTTTATTTTTTATTTAATGAACAAATTTATATATGTTGTAAATATTTTGTTTTGCTATCAATAGGTATCTTCACAATCTATGTTTTTAAGATTATGAAAAATAGAAAACTACATCTTTGTTGGACTTTTTTTGTTTCTGTTTTTTTAGTGTCTAATAATTTTTATTATATTTTATTATTTTACAAAGCATGTTATACTGTTCATTGACATATTGAGTAATTATTGTATTTTGTTGTTTTATATTATTGTAGTGACAATTTGGTTATTATCCAAATTTAATACAACATATCTATCTTTATGGAATACATTTTAAATATATTCTTAGTATTTTTTCTTTTAAAGGATTTTAGATTACATAAAGCCCGTGCATTGCACGGGTTATCACGCTAGTATATATATATATATATATATATATATATATATATATATATATATATATATATATATATATATATATAGTCTAATAGTCACTCAACAACAACAATAATAATAATAATAAAATTATTAGAAAATATTTTACAAGAAATTCAAGGTTAAAACCATTTGATATTTTTATATTTAATATAATCAAAAGATGTACTATTTTAAAAAATATGTTTGTATTAAAAAAAAACATGTGTTTAATATAAATCCAAATTAAAATATTTTCTTTTAATACATATTTTTTAATACAAACATATTTTTTACATAGCACATCTTTTAATTATATTAAATACAAAAATATCAAATGGTTTTAATTTTGAATTTCTTGTAGAATAATCTCGTCTCTAATAATTTTATTATTATTATTATTATTATTGTTATTATTATTATTGAGTGACTATATATATATATATATATATATATATATATATATATATATATATATATATATATATATATATATAATACAAAAATATCAAATGATTTTAATTTTGAATTTCTTGTAGAATAATCTCGTCTCTAATAATTTTATTATTATTATTATTATTGTTATTATTATTATTGAGTGACTATATGTATGTATGTATGTATGTATGTATAAGAATCTAATGAATAAATTTATTATTATTTTTGTCCAAAAAATGCAAAAAAAATATAGTACAGTATTATTGGACATTTAATAATAATAATAATAATAATAATAATAATAATAATAATAATAATAATAATAATAATAATAATAATAATTTTATTTTATTTTTGGATGGATGACTGTTGTATCTAATAGAGAGAAACATTGGAAATTGATTTATACATTAATTTTTCTTGGGGACTAAAATGTCCATTTTTAAAATCTTTAGGGACTGATCTGGGTAATTACTTTGCCAGAAAATAAACTGGGGACTAATTTGTCTGGCGGAGTAAAACCTTGGGAATTGATCTATGTATTAATTTTTCTTGAGAACTAAAATGTCCGATTTTAAAATCCTTGGGATTAATTTGGGTAATTACTCTTTTAAAAAATATGTTAGATCTTAGATGTTTAATTTATTATAATTTTATTTCTAATCTTTTAAATATATTTTCACTTTTTTACATGTAAATAACGAAGGAGTCACTAAATTTGTTACAATTTTATTTCTAATGTTATAGCTTTAGGAGTGTACATAGCCAGGCCATATCGGGTTTGGCTTAACCTAGATCCGATCCAAAATATAGACCGGACCTAATTTTTAGATTCTAACCTGATCCTAGACTCAATGAAACCTACGCATTTTTGGATCGGGTGAAAACCAGGTAAAAATCGGGTGAAATTTGGGTCTTTAGCATGTAAAAATCACCTAATCTCCAACCATTATTTCACAATTCACATAGTAAAATTTACTTAAAAAATATAACAAGAATCAACCCTTCTCTAAAATTAAAGTATAACCATAATCAATACTAATATTGTCTAATAACACCAAATATTTAAATCAATACAAATAACACAATATTATGCATTAGTCTAAAGTCTTATGCATTTTAAAAATAAAACATTAACTTATAATCTTATAATGACTAATAACACAAAATATTAAAGTTTACAATATTTAAATTCCACATAACAATAGCCATCATCCATCACAAATAACACAAATATTAATTGTGTATGATGACCGGACCACTGGGCCAAGTTCAGGTAACCCGAATTATGGCCCGGACCCGACCCGAAATAATGACCGAATCTATTTTTGAGACCCTTACCCGACCCTAGACCCGGGTCAGGCCGGGCCATGTACTCCCCTATATAGCTTGGTCTTTAAGAATTTTAAAATTGTCTTCAAGATTGTATTTGGTTCTGAAAATATAATAAAATAAAATATTGAGAATAAGATATTAAAAAACAAAAATATAAAAAGTAGTCTTTTATATTTTATTTGGTGATAAACTAGAATAAATTATAAAAATTTAATTTATTTTCATTTTGTACAGTTATACTATTAGAAAAACATGAAAGAATAAAATTTTTCTTTTAAATTGATGAAGGAATAATACAATTGTTCTAACAATGGTTGCTCCAATAAATAAATATATGTAATTTCAACCGAAAAATAATGGACAAATATTAAAAAATCCCGTTTATAATAGATTTCACAATATGGCAGAGGTTTCATTCTTGTACTTGAAATAAAAAGAATAGGAAGAAATAAAGAAAAATAAAGAAAACATAAACAAGGAAATTATTCATGTTCGATCTCTAAATCAATGCATGCAGTATAAACACTAAATGAAAACCTTAGAATGGCTCAATATTTAATTTGTGTCTGTCTACGGTAAGAAATACTTGAGTGTTCTAGCACTTGTTAGTTATTAGTCTTTACTAAAATTGTTGTGAAATACTTTATTTTTACAAGAAATTATTCAATCAACAATTAAATTAAAATGTGATATAAAGGAATAAAATTGTCATTTTAAAATGGAATATGAAGAATCAATGATTGCTCAAACGGATAAAGAATTGAAAGATTCAATTGATCACAACCAAATACATGCAAAAAAATTAAACCCTAACATACAAGATCTCTATCATCATTCAACCATAATCAACCACATTCACCCAGAGTTTCACTAATGAAGTAGAGTGAAAAAAATGAACAACAACCCACAACCAACATTTTGAAAAAAATAAAGCATGATATGTTGAGAGCAACGATTTTTTTACTAACTTGTTTCTGAAGAGATGGTAACTCCCAGGTAATTAATCTTCACAACCCGAGGGGGGAACAAGAAAGAAAAGCTTCAAACTTCCGTTACAGCGATACCCATGGTACTTCTCTAGGGGAACGTATACGAGGGAAGGAGGAGGAAGGAGAAGGGTCAATTGGAATCTCACTTTTGAAGTGGTTAATGTTTGGGTTTTCATTTAACCCCTTTCTCATGTCAAACGACATCGTTTCTAAATATTTTCAGCGCCAAGAGTAAAATGACGTCGTTTTGAGAGTGACAGGTGTCAACCAAAATTTCCAAGTCAGTTTTTCGGTGACGAAAAATGACGTAAGGGCCAAATTGAGGCACAGGTCAAAATTTCAGGGTACAATTAGAGTCAATTAAAATCTTAAGGGCTAAATTGAGTTGGAGGTCAAATTTTAGGGGCCAATTTGAGTATTAACTCGTGGTGATGATTGCAGAGAAGAAGGGGAAGTGGTGGTTTTTTTTATAGGGATAATATTGACAATTGTAATTTATTGTTCTATCTAGTCCATAACTACCAAACAAAGTGAAAATTTTGTGTCTCATTGTATCTATATCTTTAATGTCTATGTCTTTGTGTCTCTATCTCAACCCATACATAAACCAAACATAGCCTATTATTGGGGCCACTTCGGCTTGGTGATGGGATACAACAACTTCTAAAAAACTACACTACTAAGGATGGTTATATTTGGATCTTGAAAAGAGGAATTTGCTGGGATGAAAATGCCAATTGGTATTGGTCATGGCGTTCTAAGCTTTCAGAAAAGTTAAAGTTATTATATGACTATGTCTTGAATATGTCCTCTTCACAATCTTCGTATGTTTTAACTAGGCAATATCTGCTTCAGCGTTGTGCCCACATTGTGAAACTTATCATGATACGGTGTTTCATTGCTTGTTAGAATGTGCAATGGGCTTGGGCATGACCGTAGGAATTGTACCGCGAGGAACGAACAACCAGATGATGAGGTTAGTGACTGATTGGTTTGTTTCTGAGACTTTGGTTTCTTAACGCGTGAGTCATTTAAGTCTGTTATTTTGTGTGATGTACCATTCAAAATTCTGCATTGTTATTTTGATTGAGTAGCATTGTCTTGTCTTTTCTGATTTTATAGGGAGCAGGAACTATTAACAGCCAGTCTCAAACTTCTTGTAAATGGGTTCAACGAGGTTAGGCATTCGGTGATCAAACCGCTTGTGGGGGATGAAGTGCAGGTCATCTATTCGTCACTGTGAGGCTGTTGAATGAAGCATGTTTGGATTTGCCAAACCGTGGGTCCATTTTTTTGAGGTTGTTGTAGATGCGGGTTCGAAATTTAGGTGAAACATTGTCTTGTATTGAACTCTAGTAATTCTTATACTATTGCGTCATGTGTTGTAAATTAGGGACGTGCATTGTAGAGCAAAATTTGAATGTCTTTCATGGTGTTTCAAAGTAATCATCATGCAAACATGAATTCTTAATGATTAATTAGTTTCAGCCTTAGGATTGTCCGCTTGGGCGATAATCCTATATTTTCTCGATAATGGGAGCCTTATTGGAAGGTTTATTCTCTCTCTTTCTCTTTCTGGTAGAGGGTGGAAATTCCTTTTAGTTTCTTTTAAGATTGAATTTATTTTTTTCTTATGAATTTATAATATAAATTATTGATCTCATTAAAAAAAAAACAAAATAAATAAAAAAACTAATTATAACTAATAATAAAGACATGAATCATTAAAATTTTATAATTTAAACCAGTATTAAATAAAAGAGTACTGAGAGTATTAAAAAAATTATAAGTAATATAATTTAATAAAGTATATTTTGATATATTCTTCATATATTATTTTTGTTTTTGATATAAAAATATATTTTGTTAATTTTTATATGTTATTTTTATTTTGTTAAGTAATTATTAATTTTATTATAAAATTAATTAATAAGATCGATTTAAATATCAAAATTAAAATGATAGGATAATATAAAAATTTATTTAAGTTGATGCCTATTTTAATAATTTTTTATTTAAAACTAATTTTAAGTAGTGTAATCTAAATAATATTTACTTTTGATCAAAATCAAGTTTGCAAAATTAATTTCATGCAAATTTTCATTTATAAACTGTTATCTAAATACACAATTATTCGAAAATTGGATGACTCCATGTAAGGTATTGCTTGCTTTTTGGTTGGTACATGTTGGAGATTTGTAGGTTCAGTGGTTGCTCATATGATTCTCATCATTTAGTGGAAGCATGTGGCGGTCGTTTTTAAGAGTTATGAAACAACATACTGGAGTGGTGGACTACTGGACTGCGCCTTTTGCTTTGAACAATTCTCATCAAATGTGACTCGAGTAATGGACTATTGTTTATGCCATTTATAAAATGTTAGCCACTAATGTTTTCTTTACTCTATTACTTGTCATTCTCAAATTGATGGTCAAACTAAAGTAGTAAATAGAACATTAGAGACCTTATTACGTGCTGTTGTTGGTAAGAATTTGAAAATTTGGAAAGATTGTTTACCTTTTATTGAGTTTGCTTATAATAGAACTATTCATTCTTCTACTGGTTTTTCTCTTTTTGAATTTGTGTATGATTTTAATCCTTTAATTGGACTTATTACCTGTGCCTTTGAGTGATCTTGTTAATTCGGATGCAGAAGGTGAAGCTAACAAGGTTACAGCAATGCACTTGAGAGCACGTGAGTTGCTTGAAAAGAAAAATAAGTTGACAGCCCAACGGGTGAATAAAGGTCGAAGACAACTTGTCTTTAAACCTGGTGACTGGGTATGGGTTCATTTGAGAAAGGAGAGGTTTCCTACTAAAAAAATCCAAGTTAGATTTTGGGGGTGATGGTCCATTTCAGGTGCTCGAAAGGATCAATAACAATGCTTACAAGATTGACCTTCTAGGTGAGTATAATGTATTAGCTACTTTTAATGTCTCTGACCTATCTCCTTTTGATTTGGATGTAGATTCGAGGACGAATCTTTTTCAGGAGGAAGGGAATGATACGAGCCCTATAGGACAAACTGAGAGCTGTCATATGCCAATTGGTCCAATTATACGAGCAAGAACTAAGAGAATAAAAGAAGATTTGCAAATATGGTTAAATCATTTGTTCAAGAGATGTATCAAGAATTGGACAAGACAATGATTAACAATTATCAAAAGTCAAACGTCTTACTATTTACAAGATGCATTGAAGACTCTCATTAGTTAAGATGAATTAAAAAGAAAAGACATCACTTAGAATTTATTTTATATTTATTTTATTTTTGCTATTTTGTTTGTTTAGGCCCAATTATGATTTAGCCCATTTTTTTATTCTAGTGAACTTATGAGTTAGGGTTAGAGGTATAAAAACTCTCTAAAATTTGGTAGCCACTTTTTTCCTTAATTTTGATGAATGAAAATTTCTGAGTTTTTTTAAGAAACTTAGGTGTGAATAGATGAGGTAGAATGATTTCTTTAACTGTTGCATCAGAAATTCAAATTGAGGTAGAGAAGTCCCCTTTTTAATTTTCCATCTTATCTGAATTACGTTTCGTATTAGTATTGCTTGTAACTATAACATTTGTGGTTGTGTTTTGTTTAGTTTGTAATTTATATTTAGTGATGAAAATATAGGATTGATGTAATCTGAAAATCGTTGTTTATGAGCATTATTTGTTGTTAAGAATGACAAACCAGTTTGAACTAATTTAATTTATTATATTTTATAAAAGTATCGATGAATGATTAATCAGATAGCATAAATAACTATATGTATTTGCTTTATTTGACTAAATAGATCCTGTAAAATTAATGAGATGTTGTCTAAAATATGCATTTGTCATGTATTAATTCATGTCATACATAACTAAAACACAGGTCTCTAATTCTATAACACTGTCTTTAAAGTTAAAACAAACTTCAACTTGTAATACATTCAGATTCATAGAAAAACACAAGAATCTAGTATCTGTTAAAGAATACCTCATATTACCAAAATGAAATTAATGGTCATTTGCTCGCAATATCTAATAAAAGAAACCAGCACAAGCAACATGTATCAACTATCAAGTTACCCACTTTCAGGCTTCAGCCATTCAAAATAAAATTAATGTAGAAAAGTATTCTATATATCTCTCACTGTACTTTTCCCATATTAATGGGCATTTTACAACACACTGAATACATGAATAAAGCCTTTAAAAAAAAGGCTTTAGTTGCTCCTTTCCTATCTCTCACAACCTATAAATCAATTCATCAATCCGTGCTCAAACAAAATCTGCAAATTGGGCAGGAGATTTTGACCACGGAGACAAAGAATGCACTATAACTTGTATAAGAGCTTATTATTTGTAAAATGTTTATAGTAGTACAAAAGTAGTTTAGTAGCTTATGAATAATTTTATACTAATCCTTGGTCAGACCAAGATAGCGCCTTTCTTATTTGGTAAATCCACAAGACTATCTGAATTCCCCAAAGTCGTACTTCCAGCAAAATCTTTTCCAATCTGACATTCAACCAACTTAAAAGGGACTTACTTTGCGACATCTTCACATCGATGACAGCCTCGGAAGAAATCTTTCCAATAATGAAAAATGTGTCCAGAGAAGATCCTTGCAGCTGGTCAAGAAGCAAAAAAGAAAACATATTAGTATAAACAGCACCAAACATATGGAACACATTCTCAAATTATGACACTTAGTTGGCTATTGCACTATTGGATACAAGCTACATTTATTTTAAGAGCATTCATCAATCTAACACAAGATGATCGCGGAAAAACATGGAATGATTTGTACCAGAGAATTGTTGACTGCTCGTAGACAGTCATTTGTCTTCAGCATTAGAAGAATCACACGCGGTAATCTCCTTAGAAGCTCTGAGATTTGGTGGAAATATTCAGAAGCGTACATCTGCAAAAATAATTTAGAGATCATTTCAGTTCTTGTTTTCCATTTAGGAGGCACAAATACAAGGAATTGTACATTAAAGAAATGCTATTCACCATGCTAAGAAAGGAAAATCAACCATGGAGAACATCTTTATATCTAGTTAAAACAGGCTAAATTTTATGCTTAATAGAAAGTGAACAGCATTATAGTTGTCATGAACATTGCTATGAAACCTCAGTGCAGGATACATGAAAAGAATCAAGAACTATAGTCCTTTTGGTAAGAAATCAGCATGAAGATGAGAATTGTTGACAATGTTAAACGCAGAAACTGTAGTACAATCATTATAATCCAGAATAACATGAACCTATGTCTAACAAAGCAAAATCATGGAGAAAGAATTTCAATCAAACAATATTTCACCTGCAGTTCTGAAATTTCACTCTCTGTTCCGTTAAAAACTAAATGATCCAGTGATTGGTCAACAACTCTTTTCCATGGTCTCATAGTCAGAACTCCGGCAAAAAGTACATACAAATCCTCTCCAGCACCCAATTTTGCACTATATTCCTTGATTGCACTAACATCAGAAAATACCAAAGCCTTCCACAGTGAAGCATAATTAGTTCTTGTATCGAAGTCAAGTTCTTTGTAAAGTCCATGATCTAAAAGAATCAACTGAGGTTTTCTCCAGCCTATACATAAGAAAAGAAATTAATATAAAGTAAACAAAGTAAATGAGAGTCAACAGATATCAACAATGCAGTTATTCTAAAAAACAAACAGAGCTACAAGTAGACAAACGTCAATGGAATAAAGTTAATCAAATTTAAAGGAGCCAGCAAAAATTAGTATTCTAATGGGAAAGGGTAAAAAAAGAAAAAGAAAATTAATATGGTGTTTTGAAAGTGAAAGCCATTTTTATTATTTTACAAAATCAGAAATACTCATCATAATCGGTAAATATTTTTGTCAACCAAGAAACTGAAAAACTACATCAACCATGTAATAGAAATGAAAAAAAATAAATATCTTAAAGATCACCTTTGATTTATAATGTCACATATGAATTCATGTGTCTCATGTTCTCAAGTATCAAGTACAAAACTAGAAATGCAGAATAGGAATGTCATTGTGAAATACCTAGCAATGTGGTAGGAACCCGGATATTGGGGGAAATACAAGTAAAGTGGAAGAGCTGGAGCTTCACAATCTCTCCAAGAAATAAGGCTCAAAATGATCAATGTCACTAATTAATCCTGTTTACCCTTTATTTATTATTAACTAACTCCCCCAACTAACTGTGAATACAAACACAATTCGGCAGAAACACAGAAAATCTTTCTTGCATGAATGGTCGATGAGACCCAAAAATAAGCCTAAGAAGGCTAATAACATCACAGAAAGTGTTTAAGTTTCTCAAGGCAAGGAAACCTCACCCAGAATATTACGTTTCCCAGAAGGCATTGGACGAACCAATAAATTTGCAGAATGTGGATCGCAGTGCACAAACCCATGCTTGAACATCATTTCCGCAAAAGTCTGACTTACCTGAAAAAGTAATGATCACATTATACTAAACTATTTTGTTTATGGACTATATATGGAATCAAAAACTCATCTTTCACTTGCCCAAACTCAAGTTATAATAACAAAATGATAATGTGTTACGAAAAAAAAAAAAACAGGATACAATTAACCAAAAATTTAACCATGGATAAAGTGAAGTAAAAAAAATGAACCAACCAATTTTGAAAGTTCATGTGGATGGATTCCAAGTTTTCGAATGGTCTTGATATCATTTATATGAGCACCATCCATGAATTCCATTGTTAGAAGCTTTGAGGTACTTAGATTCCAATATACTTTTGGAGCATATACATAATTTGCAACATGAGGAGACAACTTCCGGAAGTTTTCCACACACTTCTCACTATTCTTTGCCTCGACCAAAAAATCTAATTCCTGCCACCAATAATATTAAGAAACTAAATATAAAAAAAGGGCCAAAACTTCCAGCAAAAGGGGATTGCAAAGAAAAGAATGCAGAACGAAAAAATGATAAATAAGAACACATGATACGCCAAATCTTACATATATCAGGAAAAACTCATGACTAAAACAAATGTATGTCACGTTAGCATCATATATGTTGCAGCCATATGACGAAACCAGGCTAAATGTCACGTTAGCATCATATATGTTGCAGCCATATGACGAAACCAGGCTAACATGAAATTAAATAAGTAAAAATTTTGTATATCGCAAACGATTGTCAAATATTCAAATATAATTGATTATTTTGTCAAAGTAAACATTGTAAAACATCAATATAAAAAGAGATCAATATTGTATCTCAATGAGCAATGGAACCAAATAAACAGAGCTCAATTTAACTAACAGAATCCAAGGATGAAGATAAACCACCACGGTCACATGAAAACTTGATCATAATATAAAACTTATCTATTTGTGGTATGAAATATGTTGGAGGATTAACACTCAAAGCACAATAGTTCAAGAAAAAACTACATAGTCAATTATTTTACCGTATATGTATTGCAAGAGATAGCAACCATAAAAAGTATATTCTTTTCGATATTTACTAACAGAAATATAGAATGATGGTGTGACCACATTTTAAAATTTATTTAAGGTTCCCATGATCATTTTTGGTCAACCTCTTAACTGCATGCCAAATTCCAACTTCTTCACCCAAAATTGAATTAATAGGAAATAATATATATGTATAGATACAATATTAATGCCATCTTTGTAAATTGAAGGCAGAGCACCCAAATAAGCATGGATATATTTTAGGCATAGGCATTGCTTTCAAGTTACAATCAACTTACCTTGGGTAAACTGTCATTAATCTCATCAATCAACCACCTGCAGACAGATATGAACAAATGTTTGATAAATCATGAATTCAAAGCAACTAGTAACTGATGATCAATATTTCTTACTAAAGAGACAACTCAGTTTAAATTTTAGGGCAATCAGGCTGTTTCGAAAAAATAGATACAATCCATCAGTTGTGGTTGTTCAGACTTGGATGACTTCCAAATGTCTCCTAGTCATGACATCTGTAAATTCCCTAGCCAATAGTATTATAGCCCTACTTACCTATAATCAAAACTGGGAAAAAACCTATGCAGAGTGTTCACAACCAATTCCACTGTGGCATGATCTGCAGCTGCAGTCTCAGTCATGTGAGCATGCTGAACCTGAATAACAACAGATAAATTTTAAATGAAGAAATATTCCCAGCAAAAACACTAACACACATGTTCATGCAGAAGAAAGATGATTCAAAATATTCAATAATGGACGATCAAGAAATATTAGCATTATTTTTAACCTTCACAGCAACTTTTTGGCCATCATGTGTGTGGGCTACATGGACTTGTGCAAGGGAAGCACTTGCTATTGGAATTGGGTCAAACTCAGCAAATATCTACACAATTAAAAAAGCAAAACTCATCCACCACAATAGTAATTTCAAGAGAAAAGTTGCAACCATGACTGGAGAAAAATAACACACATAAAGGACAAATGAATCAAACAAAAATATTTATACATTTTCCGGTGTGTCTCCAAGCTCCCTCTTGAATACTTCACATATTTGCTCATATGAAGAAACTGGACATCTATTTAGCATAGATTCCCTCAATGTTATAACATACTCTTGAGGAACCAAGTACTCCTGTTCATAAATAAACATATAAAAGAACAAACAGAGTATTCCCTTTGCATCACTGAGGACGATTGCAATTGGTAAAGTCAGTTATCACCATATATTTTTTTCTATTCAAAAAGGAGAGGCAAAGGAAGTATACCAACTGCCCAAGATGCTGCCCAAGCTTTATATAAATCCCACCATTCTTAAAACACAAGTCTCGAAGTTTCTCTGCTGACCGGAGGTGAACTTCATGCTTGACCATCTCCCTCTCAATGCTTCCCTCCCGCAATCCACGCAGCGAATATTCATAATCTAACAAAACAACGACACAGCAAAACACATTTCATTATTCCAAGCTTCATTCTCACTCAAAAAATAATGTCTGTGGATAAACCAATGTGAAAACACGCGTAGAAACATCATAAATTCATAATTCACAACTCAAAACCTTAATTCAAATTTGAACTATTAATTCAAATAAGGTAAAGACAATACAAATTGATGTGCAACATTGTCAATCACTTTAACCCCAAACAAACTTTTAGCAACAGAAACCCAAACTCAAAACTAGCATCCAAATTTACAGAATTCAATAAGGTAAAAGAAGTAGGATTGAGCTTTGAAGCCAAAAACAAATAAATAAACAAACAAATAAATAAATAATCGATAAAACTGATAAGAATTTTTGAATTTGCAGAAACTTCGGGAACCATGAAGTTTCTGTTAGATCTACAGTTTATTTACCGAACGCAATGTTGGCGGCAGTGACGGCGTCGCGGAGGAGGCGGTGGGGAACGGTGGCGCAGAGCCTGAGAGCTGTTGCGGGGTCGTCAGAGGTGGCAATGAGCGCTGCCGCGGTGCCGCCGGCAGCGGCGGAGGCAACAAGAGAGAGCTTCTTTCCTGCGCGCCATAATGAGCCCATCTTTAGGGTCGTGTTTGGTCGTTGTGACTTTGGTCACAATAGGTTCTCTTCTCGTGGCAAAAATAATATATAAAATGAATACACCAAAAGAAGATATCTTTTAATTATTTATTTGTGAAATATTTTTTAAACAACTATGTTAGATATGTAAAAAATTAGTTACCAAATCACTCATTTATATAGAACACTTTTTTTTTTTAAGATAATAGCAGTATTTTATACAATAGAAAAATAAATACAATATCTAAAATTTAGGATAAGAAAAAATAGAAAAGAAAGATTTTCAAATATTAGTAAACAGGTAAAATTGTAAGAAAAAAATAACATAAAAAAGTAGATAGCAAAAAAATTTTAGGGTACTATACATAAGGTAAAATAGATAGCTCTTGGTGACTTAAGCGATGTTGCTAGCACTTTTTCCAGAGATTTTGGACATGCTTGAAGACTCGCCGACATTTCTCCTTCCAAATATTTCAAGTTATAATCAAAATCAGTTGAGCTCTTTTCGGGCTTGTTCCTTGAAGTTCAGTTTATAACACCGAATCCCTCTACCAATCGAAGAACAGGGAACATCTATGATTTAGAATTGAATGGGGTAAGTTAAAGGGCTTTTCTTCCATACTAGATTAGCGTCTCCGCAGAAAAATAGACAGTGCATGAGTGATTCTAGAGTTGACTTGCAAATTGGACAAGTTGTCGAATTGGATGGAACTGCTGGTGGATGAGAAGCAGAACAAGAAGCTTACCATGGAGGATTTTTCACGCAAAGAGCAAAATTTTGTGAGGAATTTTCAGCTTCTATAAATGACTCCAAATTGACATCTGTTACATGAAGTTTGGATAAAATTCAATGGAGTTAAGGTAAAATTGGTAAGAAATATTGTACCCAAATACAACATCATATGTTTTTCCTCTGTTCATTATCCATTGAATTATGTTTTCACCTTCTCTTGGGGTTATGGAGAGGATTCACTTAGCAATTTTTGGAGGAAAAAAATTTGAGATTAATACTTGGTTCCACAATTTATTTGACAAAAACAGGTCTTTCACCTATAACAGATGGTAACTATCTGATAGTAGTACCACAGATGGTGAAAAAATGAAGGAGTAAGAAGGAGGGAGTCATGGTTTGGATAAGATTTGAATGTCACCAGAACTTACTTTTCAACTAATGTCTTTCTCTACAACTCGCCTCCCTTCAAGAATATTTTGCCAACTCCAAGAAGATAAGATTCTTACTTCTGCTATAAGTATAAAATTAAATCTGAAGTATTCACCTTTAAGTATTCTAGAAAGAAAAAAGTTAGGTTGATACACGATTTTTTTTCAGCACTGTTTACCAAAAAGAACCAGGTTTTGAGTCCTGAGATCTTTAAAACCAAGCCCGCTTTCTTTCTTAGGCTTAGTCATCTTATCTCAACTAATTCACACCATTGGTCTTTCAAAACTTTGCTACCCCCACCAGAACTGAGTTAGAATACTATGAATTTTATTTAGCAAGTTATCCGTAAGTTTAAAACATGACAATGTATATATTGGTATGGCTTCACCAACTGCTCGAAGTAATACATGTCTTCCTCCATTAGATAATAAGCACCTTTTTCATCCTTGTGTTCTTTTAAGAACCTTATCTTTGATTGAGTTAAATGTGATTTTTTTAGAGCGGTTGATAAAAAAAGATAGACCCAAATATTTATCTTGTGCACCTATGTGAGGAATATTCAGCTGTGCTGTTAAGGAGGTTCTAATCAACTCTGGAATGTTATTATTGAAGAATATGGCCGATTTACTAAGATTAACTCTTTGCCCACTGAAACTCTCATAAGATTCCAGTCATTCTAGAATAGAGGCACAACTATTTTCCGAGACTTTACCAAATAGAATAGAATCATCAGCGAATAGTAAGTGATTTATAGTTGAGCATCTTCTATTTATTTGAATTCCCTGAATGAGAGTATTTTGTTCTGCTTTGTGTAGTAAGAAGGAAAATCCTTCTTCATATAATAAAAAAAGGGGGGATAGAGGGTCACATTGACATATGCCTTTATTTGGTTTTAAAAAATCATAAGGTTGACCTTTCACAACAGAGTAAAAAATGGTTGACAACAAGTCACAAATCCAGTCAATGAATCTCGATTCAAAGCCTAACTTCTCCATAATAAACCATAGAAAATGCCATTTCACTCTATCATAGGTTTTACTCATATCAAGTTTGAGTGTTATTTCGTCTTCCAAGCTTCGCTTATTTTATTTAAGGTAGTGCATATATTCGTGTGCTATAAGAATATTATCAGAAATAAGTCTATCTTTTAAGAATGCACTTTGAGTATAGCTAATTACCTTGTTCATACACTCTTGGAGTCTGTAGACCCTACCTTCAAAATGATTCTATAGATAACAGAGGACAAAATGATGGACCTTATTTGAGTCATATCACTCGCATCTGGGACCTTTGGCACTAGACAGATATTGGTGTGGTTAAACCTTTTCAAAATTCTACTTCCAGCAAAGAAACTCCTCACAATTCAGAACACGTCTTCTCCCACTATATTCCAGTAGAATTGAAAGAATTTAGCCGTTATACCATCCTCTCCTAGTGTATTCTGAGCCTGGATACTAAAAGTAGCTCTTTTTACCTTCATCATAGAAATAGGTCTTCTGTGTAAAGGCACAGAATTCGCCTGATTAGAAGATGTGAAAATAATATTAACGTAGTCTTCGACCACTTTAACAATATTAGCATTGGTTGTTGCCATATCCCCATTATCCCTCCGCAGATGCCATATCTTATTTCTTTTGGATCTAGATTTAAATTTTTTATAGAAAAAGTTTGTATTTTGTTCTTCCTTCGACTATTTAATTCTAGATTTGTCTTTCTAATAAAATTTTTCGTTCAAATATGTTTTTTCAAACTCAAGTAATTTAGTGTCTCACATGCTGCCTGATGCCCATTTTTGTTCTAGAAGAGCAGTAACTTCTACAATTTTCTTTTTAGAATTAAAAGAGTTGTTCTTTTGCCAGAGAACCAATTGGTGTCTAACCAATTTAAGCTTTTGAAATAATATGTACATCGTTAAATCCTTCTATATTTGAGTTTCAGACCTCGCTGATAAAGTTATGAATTTGTTCTTTACCACACCAATGAAATTGAAACTTGAATCTCTTTTTTATCTCTCTCGTTGGTAGCTAGTATCCAAAAGGAGGGGGCGTGATTAGTACCTGTCTCTGATAGTCTAAAGATCGTGGAATGAGAGTATAATTGGGACCAAGATTCATCAACAAGAACTCTGTCAAACCTTTCTTGAATTAGTTCACCCTCCCTACGTCTATTATTCCAAGTAAATGGTCTACCCATCATTTCCAAATCAATCAACGAGTTATCTCAAATAAAGTAATTAAAGACAGCAATAAAAGAATGAGATTTAGGATTACCACCAAGTTTCTCACCTTGATCAATAATGAAATTAAAATCATCAACAATAATCGATTTACCTTAGAGTTGGAAGAGCACCAAATAGATTTCTGAAAATTGGGATAGTCAAATATTCTCATTGTAATTTAAATAAACGCCTACAAAGTTTCATTCAATGTTGAGAGGGATATCCTTTATCAAGACAGCAATATAGAACTCAGAACAACTGAAAATCTGAACAATAAAATCATCCTTTCGTGCCAATGCAAATTCACCCGCACTACCAAATAGATCAACAATTTGTCAATTAGAGTAGTCATAAGTCTTGAATTTTCTTTTCATCTATCAAGATTGATTTTTTGTTTCATAAAGAAAAACCAACTCAAGAGAGTGGGATTAAACAATTACTTTAAGGTTGTGAACTATCAAGGGTCTTTGCAAATTCTGACAATTCTAGGATAACATTCTCATGAGTATTGGGATGCTATTGACAGGCTGGCACACTCAGCAATTAGCTTTTATTTAGCACACATCTTTTTGGTTACAAACTATGTGCTTGCCTTTAATTTCTTAGAGAAATCTTCTTCTGTCATAAATACTAATTCCTCCTCTTCTTCCATACTCTTTGAGTTCCGATGTGAATTTACTCTCTTTTAGGATTGATGATACGAATGAAAATGTGATAATAGAATAAGAGAAATATAACAAGAATAAAAAAAGTGGAAAAAAGAAAAAGTTGTAAAAAACGAATTCAGATAAAAAAAAATGATTTACAAGAATAAAAAGAGAATTAAAGAATTAAGGTTGAAAAAAAAAATTCTTGAAATACAGCAAAAATTCTAATAGATACGTATTCGTTGTATTTCACATTCAGTATTCATATAAAATACATATTAAAATATAAAATATACATTAAAATTATTTAAATTATATATATTCATATATAAATATATAATAATTGATTTAGTAGATAATTTTTGATAAATTGATATGTATATAGCATTTTTTTTAAATTGGTTAAAATTGTGAATAATTTTTATTTGAAAAATTACTTATTTGTTAAAAAGATAGATTATGTGTATTATATAATAGTTATTATATATATTAACTTGAGTAATAATAATCTTAACTAGTATTTTAAAGTATTTATAATGCGTTAAATAGATAGATTATGTGTATTTTACGGGAGTTAATTGATAGGCACTATTTAATTTTTTTTATTTATGTTTATTTTAATATTTTTTATATAAAAAATAACAGTAAATGTAAAATTGGTTAACATGATAAATTATTTGATTCTTTTAGCCAATAATTTGGGATTCAAATTTTAAGAATACTAACAAAAATAGTTTAACAAACGTATTTTAAAATCATACATTAAAATTATTATTAATAAAAGTTTTTAAATTATTCTTTTGATAAATAAATAATAAATATATTAAAACCTTAAACTTTATATATTTTCTATAAAAAATTTCAACTATAATCTTAATATATATTTTTATAACATAATTTAGTTAAATTATATCTATATTCTTAAGAGAGAACAAAACATAAATGATATAAAACTCAAGCAAATACCTCAATCCTCTCAAAATTATAATTAACAATGCAAAATTTTAAGATTTAGGGATTACCGTCAGTGGGTTGTGAATTTGGCACTAAATGACAAAGAAAAAATAGAAAAATCGAAGAAGAAAGTAAATAGCTAAGCCACGTTGCAGCCGGTGCAAATTGTGCAAAAGACAACTACCAAGAATTCGATTTGACCTGGATGGTTAAATAGGATTTTGCTTATTAACATAACGGGTTTTTGCCGATAATGTTTTTAAGGGCACCTGTTTAAGAATGAGTGAAAATTCAATTTAGTTTCTCAAGCTTTATTTATGATTTTTTTTTGTGTCTATTTTTTATTCAATTTAATCATTTAATATTTAAACATTTGATTCTTTAATTTCAACTATTCAAAATGGTTTAATTTAATTCTTTAATTTTAACGAATTCAAAATGATTCTCAAATTTGATTTTGTGATTTCATTTATTTTACAAATTTAATAATCTAATTTAATTCGGTCACTTTATCACTTAACATTAAAGGTGTTTGTAATGCCATTTGCATCGATTTTGAGTTAAAAATTCATCATATCTAAATACTAATTTTATTTACGGTGTAGTTTAGATTGGATATTTTTTTTGTTTTTGTAAATCGATCCAATTCGATATGATTTCAAGCGGTTTGATTTGGATCGAATTTAAAATTTTATAAATTAAAAAATTAAATATACATAACAAATCTTAATAATATCTTAAAAAATCAACAATAACATCATAATAGAAATAAAATTATATGTTAGTTAAAATAAATAAATAAATATCATTTTGAATATAAAATATTTATTAAATAATAATAATACATGAATAATATAAAAATGTATAACAAATTAAAAATATTATAAGTAAAATTATAAATATAATAATAAAATAATAATATTATAACACATTATGCGGTTTAGATTGGATTGGATCGGTTTTGAGAAATAGATCCGAAATCTGATCCGATCCATGCGGTTTACAAAAAATAGAATCCAATTAAATTCAAATTAGTGTGGTTTTAATCAGTTTTCGTTTTGAATTAGATTAGATGAGTGGTTTAATTTAAATCGGTTTAAATTTATACACCTCAGCTTAACATTCATAAAATAGTAATAAAAGAGTGGTCAAATTAGGTTAAACGTCAAATTTAAAAATTAAATTTAGTTAATGAAAATTTAAAGACCAAATTAAATTATAGAATGCAACCAATTATGGACATAATTATTAGTATGAACCAAAATGCCTTTATTAAAGGGCAGCTTATCAGAGACAATGTTATTATTGTTCATGAATTTATGCACTATTTAAAAAATAAGAAGTAGAAAGATTATGATATTGTTCTCAAATTCGACATGAGTAAAGCATACATTCGAGTAGAGTAAAATTTTGTATGGAAGATGCTTAAAAGACTGGGATTTTGTTAGAGATGAATAGATTGGATGAGGAAATGTGTCACTATGGTTTTCTATTCTATTACTGTGGAAGAAAATTTATAGGGCTTCTTTAAGCCAACAAGAAGTCTTCGACAAAAAAAATTCTCTTTCACCATATCTTTTTCTAATCTGTGTAGAGGGATTATCTCATCTGTTCCACAGAAGAGAACAAAATCAAGACCTCATAGGTCTAAGGTTAAATCGAAGGTGCCCTACTCTTAGCCATTTGTTCTTTGCTGACAACTCTACCCTCTTTGGTAAAACAACTATCCAAATTTGTCATAATTTACTAAACATTCTACTGCAGTAAAGTGAGATAAACGGACAGATAATTAACCTCAACAAGCTTTTAGTATTCTTCATTCAAAATACTCTCTCGAATCTGAGACTAGAGCTTGCTAACATCCTTCAGGTGCCACATATCATATCTTATATCTCAGGATAAATACCTAAATCTCTTTGCAATTGTCCACAAATCAAAGAAAGAAATGTTATGATATATTAAAGATAAAGTGAGCAAGAAGCTGAATGAATAAAAGCAGTCTCTCCTTTCAGTTAATAGACGGAAAGTACTTATTAAAGCAATTGGATCAGTGATAGAGAAAAAATATCGGTAAAGATTTTCAAAAAAATAAGCGCGTTGTAAGTATAGTTCTAAACCGACAATTAAACCTCAATCAAATTTAAATTGTTTGTCACTTAAGCAAACACAATAAAATTAACCGAAGTATTTAAATATCGGGTCGTCTTTCAAGGAATTGCAGGAAAGTGTACTTATAATTGGTTATGGGAAAGTATATTTTGGGTTTTGAAATAAGGAACAAGTAATGTAAATAATAAGGAAATAAAATAACAACTAAGAAAAGTCCTAACAAGGATTGAGAATTAGAATTCCTATTCTCATTATCATCATCAATTGTGATGGTGATTGCCTTTTGCTCTCATTTAGTTAACCTCTAACAATGAAGGAAAGTCAAGTGAGCAAAATCAACTTAAGTTCACAAGTCCTAATCAAAGACTAGATTTAGTGAAGTCTAAGCCAACTAGCAAATCTCAATCACCAATCAACAAAAGAATTTTGATCACTCAAGAGTCTCTAATTGTTCAATCCAAGTTAAGAACATAAAAATTTAATTTAAAATCCAATCAAGCATTTTATCAAACACTTGGTAGGCACAAAATAAAACCATGGAAAAATAATAAGAGAATATAGAATTTAAGACTAACAATTGCAAGGAATCAATGATAACAATAAAGGAAGAAGCAATAAACATGAAATACCTCAAATTACATTAAAAAGGAAATTGAATCTAACATGAAGAGTTCATAAATTAAATTGGGAAAAATAAAGACATCAACAAAGAAAAATAAACTAAGATGCTAGAATAATAGAATGTAGAAGAAAAATTAAATTAAAACAAGATGAAAATCTGAATAGGAGAAGAAATAAAACTAAAAAGCCTAAAACCTAGAGAGAGGAGGCTACACCTAAACCTAACTAATTGTATGAATGAAGTGTGAATGAATGATTTCCCCCACTCTGCAGCCTCTAATCTGTGTTTTCGGGTTTGGAACTGGGTCAAAACCAGCCCAGAAAGCGCCCCCAGTATTTTTTGATATCTGCAGCACATGACGCCTTGTCACGCGTACGCGTCGCTTGTCTGCCGCACCAGTCACGCATATGCGTCATACCACACGTGCACGTCACCTAAATGCGATGCAACTATGGCAAATTGCATATCATTTTGAAGCCCCAGATGTTAGCTTTCCAACGCAACTGGAACTGCTTCATTCGAACCTTTGTAGCTCAAGTAATGATCGATTTAGTACGAAGAGGTCAGGATTGACAATTTAGCAATTCCTTCAATTTCTTGTAATCCTTCCACTTTTACATGCTTCCTTTCCATCCTCTAAGCTATTCCTGCCCTATAAACCCTGAAAACACTTAACACATATATCACGGCATCGAATGGTAATAAGAGAGAATTAAAATTAGCAAATTAAAGGCCAAAGAAGCATATTTTCAATCATAGCACAAAGTTAGGAAGGAAAATGTAAAACATGCGAGTTATATGCATAAGTATGAGAATAATTGATAAAATCCGCTCAATTCAATATAAAATAAACCGTAAAATAGCGGTTTATCAATCTTCCCACACTTAAACATTAGCATGTCCTCATGCTAAGCTCAAGAGAACTAAAAGAGTGAAGAGGAATGGTAAAATTTATGAAATGTAACCTATGTATATGAATGCAACTAAATGCAAAGTGCTTTTACCTACTTGGTTAAAAGTAAATCAAATTCTCCAAGAACAAATATGAAATGAGTTCCACTAATTCAAATAAAAAAATGAAGTACAAATAGACTTGCAAGAAGAAAGCTCGTGAAAGTTGGGAACAAAGAATCGAGTATCGAACCCTCACTGGAAGTGTATACACTCTAGTCACTCTAGTGTTTGAGGGTCGAGTCTCTCGGTTCTCTACTAATCTTGTTTTTTAAGGCTTGCTTTTCTTCTACCAATCAACATAATTTAATGCACAAATACACATATCAAGAGGTCTTTTAAGGCTTGTAATGGGGTTATGGTAAATGTAGGATTGTATTTAGTCCAGTGGACTAAAATTTGAATCCTTGATTAACCTAACTTTCCACCTAACCTAAGACAATCCATGTAATCCAAATGCAAAACCGAACTACCCATTAACTATGTTTTCATGCATCTGAAATTTGAGTATATTACATATGCATTGCTATCACCATTTACTTTGGGGCATTTTGTCCCCTTTTATTATTTTTTTCTTTTTTTCTTTTTTCTTTTTCTTTTTCTTTGTTTTTCTCAATGCATATTATTAAGGTATTGAATGCAAGAATATGTGCTTGACTATCTTTTTTGCAAATTCACCAAAAATATACAATACTCAATTCTCAAACCAAATGTTTCCAAACCCAACTTCCCCACACTTAAATCATGAACACTCTCACTAGTCTAAGCTTACCAAGGATTCAAATTAAGGACATTATTATTTTCCGCTTAGAGTTAGTGATGAGATAAAGTAAAGAATAAATGGGTTTAAAAAGGATCAACATTGGTTTGCAAGGGATAATGAAAGGGTAAGGCCATATGGGTATGTAAGCTTAGTGAAACAAGGCCTCAATCACATAAGTGCATGCATACATCAAACCATGGAAATATAGAATCAAGCAAGATATAGATTACAATTTTAGAGAGAACAACACACACCAAAATAAAACATTGGTTGATAAAATGCAACCAATCAAGTAGGCTCAAAATCTCATTAGTTTTGTGTGTTCGAGCTCTAAAACTATGTTCTAAATTAAATATCTCCAAACAAGTTTAACAAAATTTTTAATTCAAATTAGTGAAATGCTTAAAATAGTTTCTTGAAAAAGAAATTATTACTTCAACCAAGTAGCACTTAAATGCAAGCAACTAACTACACATGTAATCTATCATGCAATCAACTCATTAACAAAGAAAACTAAACACTGGTGTTGAAAAGAAAGTAACTAACCCACGGAAGTCAGTATCAACCTCTCCACACTTAAAGATTGCACCGTCCTCGGTGCATGCAAAGATGTGCAAGTGGACGAGCTGATACACTGTGGAGTTCCTTCAAAAGCTTGTGCAGAGTGACTTGTTGTTCGCCTCATTTAGAAGTTTTTGTTTTCCTTCTTAATGGCCAGCCTAAAAGGAGAGAAAAGTAAAAAAAATTAAGCCTACAACAAAGATATCAAAGCAAATAAAATATAGGCGGGGGCTAATGCCAAATAAGAGTAAAGTTTTCAACTACATGGTAGCTACAGCATGTAAGTGAGAAAACAATATAAGCTAAGGCATATCACTACACTTGATGCAAGAGTAAAGTCAAAGTATAAGTAAACGACATAAAGAGCATGTTGAGCATCAAGTTCAAACGAGAAAGAGTGGATCATGAAAGACAATATGAGTTCATATCAATGCACAAAAGATGCAAGAGTCATCAAAGATTAAGCATTGACCTAAAAATTTCATCACCCAACAATACCAAACAAGTCATGAAGCACCAAAACTAACCAAGAAATTCTCAACAATTGAGTAAGAGAATTCAACACAATTATTAAAATAAGAAACTTATAAAAGAAAATAAGAACAAGTTATAAAAACAAAATTAAAATGCATTGAATAAAAGTATGCAAATGCAATAAACAAAAGAAAATGAAAGAAGAGAAAAATATTTTTTTATTTTTTTATTTTTATTATTTATTATTATTATTATTATTATTATTATTATTATTATTATTATTATTATTATTATTATTATTATTATTATTATTATTATTATTATTATTATTGAAGAGAGGGAAAAGAAGAAAGTAAGAAAGGAAGAAGAAGGAGAAAAGAAAGAAGAAGAAAGGAGAGAAAAAAGATGAAGAATGGAAAACAGGAAGCGACGCGTAAGTGTCGCCCACGCGTATGCGTGGGTTACTGAATAAAGAAGTGATGCGTAAGCATCACCCACGCGTAAGCGTGGGTTGCAGTATAAAGAAGTGACGCGTAAGTGTCGTTCACGCACACGCATGGATGCCCAAAAATGAAAAGCGACGCGTGAGCGTTGGTCACCCGTACGCGTGGGGTGGGTTGTGCGTCAAGCACACCTCCCGCACGGTTCCAGCCCAACTTTCGAGAAAAATAAACTAGAGTGCAAAATCCAATATGACGCGTGCGCATTGGCTACGCACACGCGTGGGACAATTTTTTTTAACGTTTATTGAGAAATAACAAGCTACCAAAGCAATGCCAAACATGATTAAGCGAGTGAAACCATAATTTAAACTAAATAAACATAACTAAAAATGAAATTTTAACTTATTACCAATGTAAACAAAAAAGAAAATAGGAAGAATAGACCATGGTGGGGTGTCTCCCACCTAACACTTTTAGTTAAAGTCCTTAAGTTGGACATTTGGTGAGCTCTTTATCATAGTGGCTTGTGCTTGAACTTATCTTGAAACTTCCACCAATGCTTGGACTTCCAATAAGCTCCAACATTTCTAATTGAATTCACCAAGCCTTGATGACGTTCTTCACAAGCTTTGAGCTCCAAAAGTTGATCTTCTTGTATGTCGGGATCCCAAATCTTGTTTCTGCACCCGTCCTTGATTGGATCATCATTGTTCCAACCGGGTGACAAGCAATCCGAATTTTCAATGAAGTACCAAACTCTTCGCATAGATCCACCCAATTGATCTCTAGTCCAACCCTTGCATCTAGCTCTTGAAATCTCAATCTTGATGAGTCTTGATTTGCAACTACAACCACTAAACATCCTTCTCTGAGGCTTCATTCCACAAAGCCTCCTAAGTTGGTCATCCGTTTCAAGAATACCATACTCAAGTGGGACAATAAAGTTAATAGAGATAAGTTTTACCCACTCAAATGAGGGAGTAGACGACAACCTAGGTAGAGAAGTCTCCAACGATCTTAACAAAGCATATTCAATTCCCGTCCAACCTTGTCGAAGGACTTCCATCTCCACATCATTCTTTAACCTAATTGGAGAAGGTTCTTCAAACTCAAAGAGTACATTTGTGGAAGCAAATTCATCACTAGGAGGACTTGATTCATGATCATTATCACCAAGGAAACTTACTTCTTGATCTATTCCGTCCAATTCTTCATAGGGAATATGCCTTGGAGGTTGTGCACTAGCCTCCTCAACATTACTTTCAAACTTCTTGGAGGAATACTCTACAACTCTGGATTCCCATGGAGGTTCAGCATCTCTTAAGTCTTCAACCACTTTTTCCTCTTCAATAGTTATGGCATCCTCCGATTGTTCCAAGACAAAGCCACATTCTTCACTTTCCACCGGAGTTCCTAGTCTCTCCTTCATGCTGTGTTCTTCATTAGATTCTCCACATGTAGCCATGAGAGTTCCTTGAGTGTCCAAACATTGGAAAGTTAATCGATTTACTATCTCAGTCAAGGTAGTAGTGAATTCTATTACCTCCCCTTGCATCTCTCTTTGTCCTTGAAGAAGAACACCAGGAGTGTCATCCATTGGAGATCAGAGTGGATATGAAGGTTCATTGCTTGGTAGGAAAGGTTCATGATAAGATAGTGGTTCATCATGGTAAGGATGTGACGGTTCAACACTCTCCATCTTTCCACTTGTTGTACAACACACTCCAGTCCTTTGTTCTCAAGTTGAGAGTTGTTAGCCATGAGAGCTTCGTGTGCTTTTCGACTTTCCTCTCGCTCCATTTGATGGATGGTTGCTTGAAGTCGATCCATGGCTTCCTTAAAGTGATCCCGTGGTTCTTGTTCCGCTTGGCTATCATAATTAGGATCATATGGCTCTTGGATTGATGGATATGGACATGGTGTATATGGAGGTGGTAGTTCTTGTGGTTAATTGTGTTGGAATTGGGGTGACTCTATGTATGGTTCATATGGCTCATAAGGTGGTTGGTATGGTGGATAAGGATTAGGGTCATATGGTGGTGTTTGGTAAATGGGGCTTGTGAGTACGGTGGTTCAAAATTATATTGAGGAGGGGGTTCATAGACATATGGTGGGACTTGTTGGTAACTACAAGGAGGTCCACCATAGGTATTGTCTTCATATGCATCACAGAATGGCTCTTGCTCATAGTACGTTGGTGGAGGTTGTTGCCAAGAGGGTTGATCAAATTCTTGTGGTTCCTCCCATCTTTGATTGTCCCATCTTTGATGCATGTTCTTATTGTAGCTTCCATTCCCTACAACATAATTTGAACCAAACTCATAGCCAAGGGGGTGAGAATTCATAGTAACAAGAGAGAAAATAAAAACAAAAACTAATAAGAAATAATGAAAATAAACACCTAAAACTAGAAATAACTAATAAAGAAATAAAAGGTAAACATATTCACAATATTCACAATAACCAATAATAAGGCACACATTTGCAATTCTCCGGCAACGGCATCAAAAATTGATGGAGAAAAAATGTCGGTAAAGATTTTTACAAAAATAAGCACGTTGTGTAAGTATAGTTCTAAACTGACAATTAAACCTCAATCAAATTTAAATTGTTTGTCACTTAAGCAAACCCAATAAAATTAACCGAAGTATTTAAACCTCGGGTCGCCTCTCAAGAAATTGCATGGAAGTTACTTATAATTGGATATGGGAAAGCATATTTTTGGATTTTGAAATAAGGAACAAGTAATGTAAATAACAAGAAAATAAAATAACAACTAAGAAAAGTCCTAACAAGGATTGAGAATTAAAATTCCTATCCTCATTATCATCATCAATTATGATGGTGATTGCCTTTTGCTCTCACTTACTTAACCTCTAACAATAAAGGAAAGTCAAGTGAGCAAAATCAACTTAAGTTCACAAGTCCTAATCAAAGACAAGATTTAGTGAAGTCTAAGCCAACTAGCAAGTCTCAATCACCAATCAACAAAAGAATTTTGATAACTCAAAAGTCTCTAATTGTTTAATCCAAGTTAAGAATATAAAAATCTAATTTGAAATCCAACCAAGCATTTCATCAAACACTTGGTAGGCACAAAATAAAACCATGGAAATGTAATAAGAGAATATAGAATCTAAGACTAACAATTGCAAGGAATCAATGATAACAAATAAAGGAAGAAGCATTAAACATGAAATACCTCAAATTACATTAAAAAGGAAATTGAATCTAACATGAAGAGTTCACAAATTAAATTGGGAAAAATAAAGACATCAACAAAGGAAAATAAACTAAGATGCTAGAATAATAGAATGTAGAAGAGAAACTAAATTAAAACAAGATGAAAATCTAAATTGGAGAAGAAATAAAACTAAAAACCCTAAAACCTAGAGAGAGGAGAGAGCCTCTCTCTCTCTCTAGAACTGTACATCTAAACCTAACTAATTGTATGAATGAAGTGTGAATGATTGATTCCCCCACTCTGCCGCCTTTAATATGTGTTTTCGGGCTTGGAACTAGGCCAAAACTAGTCCAGAAATCACCCCCAGCATTTTCTGGTATATGCAGCATGCGACGCCTTGTCAGCGTACGCGTCGCTTGACAAAATCCTGGTCATGCCTACGCGTCGCTTGTCTTCCGCACCAGTCACGCGTACGCGTCATACCACGCGTGCGCGTCACCTAAATACGAGGCAACTATGGCAAATTGCATATTATTTTGAAGCTCGGATGTTAGCTTTCCAATGCAACTAGAACTGCCTCATTCGGACCTCTATAGCTCAAGTTATGATCGATTTAGTACGAAGAGGTCAGGATTGACAACTTAGCATTTTCTTCAATTTCTTGTATTCCTTCCACTTTTACAAGCTTCCTTTCCATCCTCTAAGTCATTCCTGCCCTATAAACCCTAAAAACACTTAACAAACATATCACGGCATCGAATGGTAATAAAAGAGGATTAACATTAGCAAATTTAAGACCAAAGAAGCATGTTTTCAATCATAGCAAAAAGTGAGGAAGAAAAATGTAAAGCATGCGAGTTATATGCATAAGTGTGAGAATAATTGATAAAATCCGCTCAATTCAATACAAAATAAACCGTAAAATAACGGTTTATCAATTAGCAGTGCCTATTTTCACCCTAAGATGCTCTAAGCTTCCAAAGACACTTATTGACAATATACAGAAGAATATGATGAGGTTTTGGTGGGACCAAAAAAACAACAAAAGAAAAATACAATAGATCAAATGAAACACAGTTTATAAAACTAAAGATAATGGAGGTTTGGGTTTTAAAAACTTAACAACATTTAATCTCACAATGTTAGGAAAATAGTGTTGAAGAATCCTAACCAGATCAGAGTCCCTAGCTCACAAGGTTCTAAAGAGCAGATATTTTCCCTTTTCTTCCTTTATGAACGCTCAATCAGGAAGTAATCCTTCCTGGGCTTAGAGAAGCCTACTAGAAAGTAGAAAAGTAATTGAAAATAACATAAAATGGCAGGTGAATAATGGTGCACAGATTCATATCTTTGAAAATTATTGGGATCTTAATAAAACCAAATATCTAGAGAACATCTTACTTTTGATCATAACCTAACATGGGTTAACCAACTCCTATTGCTAGAAAGAAGATGGAATAAACCTCTAATCAGAAACTGCTTTACTGCGCCTATTGCACAACTTATTATTCAGACTTCCATTCAACAAGGTAATGGCAGAATGATATGGGAAAAGGAGAGTAACGGTGTGAACTTAGGATACCCCATAGCCTTCCACTTCTATCATGTTCACCAAAAAATTTTTTTCATGCATAGTTATTAAAATCGAACCGATCAAATTACTGGGTCACTGAGTTGCTGATTCAATCGGTGGATCACTGGTCAAACCGATTAATCCGGTGTAATTAAATAATTATATAAAATTTATTTATTTTTTATTATAAGTACTTTTATTTTGTTTTTTAAAACATAATTATCATTTTTTAATTTTTAATACTTTATTAATTAGTTTATATTTATTTTATTATTATGTTATTTTAGGTGAAAATTTGCATACAGTTGTTTTCATGTGAAGTTGATGTTTAAGAACCGTTAGATGATTTGACAAGTTTGACTAAATATTATCTAATAATTTTCAACTATCAACTTCATATGAAGACAACTGCATGTGAGTCTTTACTTATTATTATATACTGCAAGTATTTATTGAAAAAATAATATTAATAAATATCATATAATCATGAAAAAAATAAATAAATTGTAATTAATAAAATTTTTTGTTTATCTTTTTAATTTGTATATATTTAATAAAATTTATAGTTAAATAAAATATAATTAATTTAAAAATGAATGACTTTAAAATTAAATTAAATTGAATATAAATAAAATAAAAAATTGTTATATGTATTATAATTTGTATATATATTAGCAAGAAGCATTATAGCTTGGTGATACAATCATACTTGTTACATTTTAGAGTTAAGGAGTTCAAAACCCATGTTAACTATTTTGAAAAATAGCGGGCCTAAATTTGAACCAGATCGATGTTAAATCCGATTTATTGATTTTTTCATTGAACCGGTCAATTCATTCCAATCTATTCTTAATATATAAAAGTAGATACATAAATTTATCCACACATTACTTTTAAGTTATTTCTTTTCTTCTACTAACGCCATGTCAGCAATATCGCTTACTTGGTAAAATTTTAGAATTAACCACTCAATCTTTGTCAAATCATCTATTATTTCTAAATTAGCAAAAAATATACAAAAAATAATACAATAATTATCAACGACAATAATTAAAAATTAATAGTGTCTAACTAAATTTGTAACTTACAAAGGCATTAAATTCATATTCCTATATTTATTATATCTTACCGTTGTAAATAATACAACAAATTTATAACTCCAATAAATAATTTATTATCATTCAATGTAATAAACATTCATATTACAAATGTCATAATAATATTATTAATCATGATAAATTTTACGTTATAAATATTCAAATTTCATATTATTTGAACTACTTATTTAAGCCTCTTATCACTATTCCTTCACATTACATCAAATTTAGCACAAAAAAGAATTATTTCTAAACTACACAATATCTCAAACTTACTCAATGGAGATAACTATGTTGAATGTGAAAAGTGTACAAAAAAAAGCATATGAAAAAGGAGATAATTACATTTGTGGCACATGTAATCAAATACCACAATATCCAACAATAAGGTAACTCTATATACTTTTCATAATTCCATTTATCAAATTATTAGTTACTAACCCAATACTTATTTTAGGTTCAAAATTCAATTAAAGGTTTCATATCAAAGTGGTACAATAACTTTTGTACTATTTGTTGGCAAAGCAAAAGAATTATTGGGTACAACTGCTTCAAATCTAATGGCACTCGAGAAAAGTAATGACATTGAAGCACCACTCCAATTGAAAAATTTGTGTAACCTCACTTATATTTGAAGTCAATGTAAATGATTTTAATCTTAAAGAAAGTTCTCAACAATACATTGTTACTAAGATATTTGTTCTAGTAAAAAACACTAAATTTCAACACCCATTTGTTACCAAGATATTTGTTCTAACAAAAAACACTAAATTTCAATACCCATTACAACAAATAAAACAGGTAATACTAAAAAAAATCACTTATTTTAGTTATTTTAGACATCATTTTTATTTCTAATTTAAATTATTTATTGATTATATAAACCAACTTCGCCAACACTAATATCATCAGACGAAGATCACATACCCATCAAGAGATTAAGGAGAAAGAAAACTATACAAATTCAAAACACATATTCGGAAGAAGGACATACTTGCAAAGATGAAACAAACAACACAATAGAAAGTGCATATAACTCAATAATTCATAGAACATGCCTTTACAAGAACTTACACAGAAAGAAGAAAATAACAATTCTAACAACAACCAATAAAAAAAAAGAAGACGAGCGCCACACAAAAAAACTGTTTATCAACTAAAACAAATGTAAAACTCAAATCACCAAATAAAAATATCATTTTATACGTACAACTCTAATATCTAAATTTTTTGTATTATAAATTATTTTAAATAAAATATCTTTTAAATTAACTTTAATTTATATATTTAATTTAATTAATTCTACAAAACATAACAATTTTTAATATTTATTATATATTATCATTAATTTACCGCTTTGCTTATCGGACGCATCTTGTTCTAATTTTAATAACTATGCTTTGGCTCTTTCAACATAAGATTATATGGCGTGGCGGTCAATTTGGTCTCACTCAAAAGCCAACCAAGTACAAAGCATATGCTCTGGATGCAACTTGGCGGTGGTGGTTATTCATTACTCACATAATTAGAAATGGCGGAAATTGCTAGGACGACACAAAATAATATACTTTCATCACAAAAAATAATATACTTTCTATTTTGGTGGCCTTTTTTTTTATCGAAAATAGAGAGATTCGAACTCGCAACTTTTTAGTTGAGTATAGAAATATTATGTTATTTGAGTTATAATTCATTAGTTTTTGATGACCTATTTAGGACCACATATTTTATTTTATTACATAAATAAAATTTTTACTTTTGATAAAAAATATATAATATACTTAAATATTTCTTTTTTTTTTGGTTTTCATAAAAAAAAATACCATAGAATATGGCCATAGAATCTGGAAGAAGAATGCTTGCATTTTCTCTTTTTTATGTTAGGGCCAATAGGCCCATGAGACGAACCCGAACCCACGATGCTGCAGCAACCCATGAACAAATAGAATCTCTTTTTTTGGTCCTGAAATAGAAAGCTTTCATTTCTGGCTCTAGAATTTGAAATGTTATGGGCCGAATGGTGTGTTGATCCAGTAACGGTCCATATCATAGAGCCCAAATATTATCACTGTGTGTTTTTGTTAAAAAGTATTATAACTTTAGCTGGGGGCTACCTTCCTCTTGGACTTCAAAAGGCCCAAAATTCCCAGGAAATGGTTATAAGGGAAACAAGAGTAATCCAAATTTACTGAGCCAGTTTTCATTTTTGGACAAAATACAACTCTATTTTATAGTGAGCTTATTGTCAACCCCTGAACGCTGAACCCCGGCACTTTTTAATTTTTTCAAACCCAGGGATGGTTCCTTATACTTTCTTATAGTGAGCCCAAACAGCTGAGCCTTTAGTTTAGTGATCCATCGTCATGCGTTTAAAATGCTGTATCTTGGTTCAAGTTTCACTAGGCACAGTAGATGAACCATTAATAGTGACCAAAAAAAAAGCAAAATAGCTATATAAAATCAATTTAGGTTGATTTAGTAGTTAACTCATTTCTAAAAAATATCAACGAAAAAAATAGCGATATAAAAAATTGTATTTCTTATTCCTTCTAGTTTCATGCTTATAAAAGCTAAATATCCCTAAAATCATTTATTCTAATTACAAAAAGTAAAAAAGTTACTCTTCCCTAATAAACTATGCTTTAAAATGTTGAAGGGATCGCCAAGCAACTGATATTTAATTTTTATTTATTCAAATTGTTTTCTAGAAATCATTATCCAATAAATTAATATAAATCTAGCTATTAGTATAAAGAACTTATCAAGCCTTATACAACAATCCCTTTCTAGAAATAAAAAGTAGTATTTGTTTTGAGGTATTAAGACAGAAATTAAAAGATTAATATTTAGTATTATATTTGTTAATTTAAAAATTGATACTAAAATTTTTGTCTGTTATCAAAATTTTAGTATTTCAATACTTTTAAAAATTAAGACATAGAAACTACAATTTTTAAAAATGGAGACTGAAATTTTATTAATATTTTATACCTAAAATACTTTCATTTTAATTAATTAATTCCAATTTTACTCTTTGTACAAATTAAATTAGAATTTTATTCTTATTTCAATTTTTGTCTCCTACTTTACACCAAACAGAATACTAAAATTTATTTCTGTTTCTTAGTCTCTGTCTCTCAGCCTCATTTTTTCGCCTCTGTCTCTCCACCAAATACTACCAAAATAATTCTCATTTAAAATATAATAATTAATAATTAGTAATAATAATAAATTAAAAATCATGCTTATGCCTACCCTAATTATTCTGATCCCTAACTTATCCGCGTAGAGTGCGTGTGTAAATCACGTTAGTACGTGCCCTTATGTTTTGTCCCTTGGTTAATACGAAAAATTAAGAGGGGCCACAAACACAAAATGGTTCAACTCTAGGAAGCAAAGTCACACTATTTTTGGTGAACCTTCGTTTTGTGTCCGTTTTCACAAACATTCATATTATTAGATTACGTGGCCTAAACCTCATTGCATGCATATCACAGTCATACGGATATTTTTCACCATTAAAGATTCTCATCATACTTGATTAAAACGTAACACCTCATCAGCTTATTAAGTTATGTATTAGTAACATCAATTGTTTTTGGCACAAAATTTCTAATTTGATCCCCGTTTTTTTATTGCTTCTCTGCTTGATTCACCTGAATTTGACGTTGCCTAAAATGTAGTTAGTACTTGGAACCTAATTAATATTTACTCGTTTTAGTTAAGTTTAACATTTTTTGTGGTTTGCGTGCAATTTAAATATTTGTATATACACCTTTGAATTTCAGTTACTATGTACTAATACTTCTATAATCTAATTAGATGCGTGTTTTTGCAGGACTATTTATTTTAAATAATAAATAATTAAATTAAACATTTTTTATTGAGGTGACGTTATAAAATTAGATATTTTTATATAGCAATATAGATAACTATTTATTTTTTGACGTGACCTTTGAATATGCATTAGAATTACTTGAATAATGACAATGAAAGTCGTAGATTCTTGTTAATTTAGTCGGTAGGTGATTGTAACTTTTGTGATATCACCACCACAATTGTTAAAGCACACAGTATGATCAACAAGTGTTAGTACATAGTTGTTCTATGCGAAAAAAAATTGACATGAAAGATATGGTTTAATCTTTGTCCCGCGGGCCTAGCTATAATGATCTATGATGTTACATTAATTTTTAATAATTTTTCCTTTTTCTATACTCCAACCCTAGATTGGGATTTTTTTTATTTAAATAAAAAATTCATTATTTACAAAATTAAATTAGGACAAGGAAACTTATTCATTTGTATATTTAGTGTTATTTTTTACAAAAAAACAAAATTTGTACGATTTTTTTATTGTTGTGTCAGAAAAAATATGGTGTATTTTTTATTCTGTCTTCACAGGCAGAAAAAATGAAAACGAATAAAAAAATGTTTATTTTCACTATATCTGCCTGCAAAAATAGAGAGAAAAAATATACTATATTTTCGCTGATATAGTCACCCAAAATTATACAAACCTTGTTTTCTCCATTTTTAACTAAAAAAAAAAACATTAAATGCACAAATTAGTAATTTCAATAATAAATTTTTTTATTTAAATACAAAATCCCTACCCTAGATTTCATTCGTTTTTCATGAAAATAATTGAAGCAAGAAAGGCTTATCCATTTGTAAGTTGATTATTGGGGAAGATGTAGTATTCTAGGATTGTTACGCTTGTTGATTAAAAAGAAATTGTCTCAATTTTTTAATTCTAATTTTCCCTGTCTATCTCTCAAACTAGACATTTTCGAAAATATTAAAGAACGTTAAGTCTGTTTTTCTGTTTTTTATTTTTAATTTTTCTGTTTTTAAATTTTATAAAAGAAAAAGAAAAAAAAGTAAAAAAAAATAAAAATACAAATCAATAGCACTCTTAATTCGTAAAGAAAGAAAAACCTGTGGGACTTTAACGATGGTTTATGTTTTGTTCACTGTTTTGTTTTTGTGACTTTTGCCTTTGTCACACACTATAATTATTTGCAAAGGGATAAGGGTAGTTAAATCAACTGTCAGAATAGATAGAAAGTAGAGAGTATTTTTTGTGTGGGACACTCACGTAAAGCATTGCAAGTAGTAAAGCCTATTCTGATCTTCCACTTGTGGTGTAGCCATTGTTGATTGTGCGTTGGTGAAGATTCCTTTTTTTTTTATACGATTTTCTTCGAAATTGTTCAAATATTTTGCTACTGATTTTCTCATTCTAAATGATTTACATTGTCAAACATTATTCAATTGGGTATAGAAGTGAAGTGATTAAGTGTAGAAATAGAGAAATTATTTTTAATATATGGAGTTGAAGATGATGTATTTCTGGATTAGTTGAATATTAATATTTGAAACGTATTATAATATTATAGATGTATAAAAAACGTGTTAGCTAGAATATTGATAAGTGTTCAATATGTACGTATTTTGATAAAATAATGACAGATGTCTAATACATATCATACATGTTGTCAGAATAATGACACGTATTGACTTTTTACTTATAAAATTCAACCACTTATAATTACGTTAAATAATTTTATTTTTAATAAAAATATTAATAATTTTTCATATAAAAAAAATTTGCCGTAAAAATACTCGATGGAATTATTTATTAGAGTTTGATTGAGATGTTCGTTAAAATTGTGTTTTATCTGTTATTTTTCCTACACATAGAGACAGAGATAGAAAAAAATACTAAAGATTAAACATACACATGACAAAAAATAAATTTGTTAACTTGTTTAGTAATTAAGTGGAAAGGACAAACTATATATAAATCACAACCTTGTCAAAATATTAATATTATCTTATAACAAACTACCCACAATCACCATTTCTTCATTGTCATCACAATGTAATTGAACCACTACTATTAATAACTCTTAACCTAATATGAAAATCAATCCAATAAAACAACACAAAACATTCTAACAAATATTAATCAAAATCAAAATAAATAAAAAATCAAACATATACAAGAAATGCAGTGGTGCGGGTGCCATAGAGGAGGTGGAGAAGCGAGATATACGAGAACAAAAAAGAAAATATAAACAAGAAATGAGGTATATAGTAAAAAAATATCTCATCTTCTAAATCTATGTCTCAAGTCTTAACTGGTCAGAAAACAAATAGGAAAGACATATATTTTGTGTGTAGTTATTTGTCATCATATCCATAAAAAATTGTCCTAGCCAACAAATCTTGGACATGTACTAGACAAAGAACATATTGAAGAAGTAAAAAGGAAAAATTTTATTCTTTAAGTTTTTTATACTTTTAAAATATTAAATGCATACAAAAATTAATAATTTTATTTTTTTTATAAATGTCTTAAAAATACATATTAACTTATTATTTGTTAAATTTAAATTTGACACATATTTAATTTAGCATATGAATTTCATTTAATTATTCTTCTTCTTCACAAAAAACGAAGAGCACTATTTTTTTTAGAAAAAATCCAAGCCTCTAATTTATATAATGGTTAATATAAAAAATTATGTTAATTATTTTAATAATTAAAAAGTTCATTCTAATTAATTACATTTTTTCATTTCTTAAAAATTATACAAATAGTGTTAGTCATATTAATATAAAAAGTACCCTAATTAATCTTACATAATTTTTCTTATATGTTCAAAAAATTGCTTTTAAATAATGGATGAAATTTAGCCATTATTTATGTCCATATCATCATCAATAGCATTATACGTGGAAATTCTTAAGGGGGCAAAATAAAATCTCTCTCCCATCAGTGACCGAAAGTGATAATTTTCGTGGAATTGCAATAAAGAAGGCATTCGTATATGCAAAGACATGAATCGACGATCGATCTCATGATGTTAATTGTTATCCATTTCGTTAGCTTTATATCTACACTAATCTTTTCAATCTAATATCCCAACATCAAACGTCATAGGAACCTTTAAACTTCTTCTTCCTAATAATTAGGATTATTGACGATAATAAAATAAATATAGATCCAAATTAAATTATACAAATGCTCTGAATAAAAGATAACTATATATTTATTTTAAACAAATTTATATAAATTGATTCAAACAAACTCGATTTATGTAAATATACGTAAATAGAATTAATTCGATTTGATTTATCAACAAAATAAAGTATTTAAATAAATTAAATTAAACCAATTTAATTTACTAAAACAGGTAAAAAATTGTACCTATGGTATGCTAATTTTTTAATAAATTTAATTAGTCTAATTTAATTTATTATTATAAAAATATATGTGTTGATCAAGAAAAATATATTTTTTGATTAAAGTAAAATAATTCGAAGTGATGAAGAAATCGGAGAACTTAAACGTTTTTTGAAAAGATACACGTTTAAACGTGGGTTGGAGGTAATCGACATGAATTTGATTACATTTACTTCATTAAATCGAATGGGTAAAATCGAACAAGACTTTTTAGACAAGTAATCGAACAGTAATAGTAATGGAGAAGTTAGAGGCTTCCATCACGCGAGGAAATCATGGAAAATGTGTACAACCAAAAGGCGAGAACAGTTACCAAGGATTATGCATTTAAGACTGTGATTTTGTAATTAATTATAATTAATTGACAGTTACTAGAAGTAGATTATAAATACTAAGAAGTTTTAGGGAATAAAAGTTTGAATTTTAATTCAGAAAAACACTCAAGCACACTCATATCCCAGAGAATTCCTGAGTCTGCGACCAAGTAACTTTTCTGTAGGGTTCCTTCCATATTTTCATTCTTTCAATTTATCTTCCTGTAAACTTTATTCTTTCAAGTAAATTTATCTTTCAAGTACTTTTAATCTTCATTGTCTTATTTACATTCCTGCATTTTAGATTTTCATCTCAATGCCCTTTCGACCCAGTCAAAGGCACTTTACTGCTTTCTTTCAATTTCAACATAAACCTTTTCGTTTTCAGCATATTTCCTTTTTGAAAACTTTACCTTTTCATTCTTTTTCTTGAATTATAAATTTTAGTCTATTTTTATTCCCAATCCTCGTCTAATCGAAGACACTTTGATGCACTTTTAGAAAACTGGTACCTGCAAAGAGGAGTAGGTTTCACTTCCAGACCACTAGATATCAAACCACCATCGATTTGCTAAAAATCAACAAAACAAATTGGCATGCCCGGTGGGACAGCTTAAAATTTTGAAGTGTGTCAAATAAGTATTTTGTGGTGTCATTCCGTGTGTGCAATTACGAAATGGAAAGATCATTCACATGACTGATGAAATGTCAAATGTGAATGGTGGTTCATCCACCAATGATAGTATACCAGTGTTCGTGCAACAAGAGGACGTAACTTCACGTTCGGAAGGTGCAATCGGAACAAAGAGTATAGCAGTTACGACTGTTCAAACTGAAAATGCTGGACGTAATACTCGTTCACGTTGTAGCTTGCCACCATTCCAGCCTCCATTGACCGTTGGTTGGCCTCCATATAGTCTTCCTCTTGGTTATACCCCACCAGTGGGTGGTTTCGTTCCACTTATTCATTTTGGGAATATAAGTGGAGGGAGTAACTCTCAAAACCCACAATAATATTTTGAGTATTCTCGCGATTATAATGTGGGCTCTACTTCGAATGCTACAAATTCAATGGCAGTATATCGACAACAAGTAGAGGAAAGTCATCATGACTTAGTCAATTTATTGACTCAACAAATGACTACAATTCTGAACCCTGTGATGGCTGATCACAAATCAAAATTTGAACGTCTTGCTAGACAAGTCGAACGAATTGCTCGAATTGTTGATTATGATGAGGGTGAAGGGCATAATGCCAGAGGAAACAATGAAGGATTCAGGAATGAATTCCAAAATGAAAATAATGTTTTTAATAGAGAAAATCCTCATATAGTTCCTCATGGGCAAAATGCTGATGACTTTTTAGCCAGATTACGTGCTAATCATGGCGGCAAACGTTATCAAGTCACCAAAATTGTAGAAGAAGTTCTTAATCGAGTTGGTCTGAATGTTAGTTTTATGAATCAAATCCACTTTGTGTCTACTTTTTCCCAAGTTGTTCAAATGGCTGAAGTGTCAAAAGGGGTGAAAAATCCAAAGATAATCACAAAGTTTGTTGGGGAAGTTGGAGAATCAACTACTGAACATGTTGCTCGATACTTGGTTGAGATCGGAAACTAAGCCAATGATAAAAATTTAAAAATGAAGTTTTTTCTTTTTTCGTTAATGAAGAATGCATTTACTTGATTTTTGAATCTTAGAGTAAATTTGGTGACAACATGGAATCAGTTAGAGACTGCTTTTCATGCTCAGTTCTATCGAGGGAAAATGAATGTAGTAGTTACTGATTTAGTAGCCTTGAAACGTGAAGATGGTAAAACTATTGATGATTACATGATAAGTTTCAAGAATGCTAGGAGCAGATGCTACATTTCATTACCTGAGAATGAAGTGGTGAAAATAGCAACCATGGGGTTAGGTTTCTATATGCGCAGGAAGTTGCTTAATGTGCATATCCCTGATTTGGCCCATTTGGCTGAAAAGGTTTGTCAGACAAAACTTATGAAAAAGGAGAAAAAAAGTATAGGAGTGAGCAACGATTGAAGAGTAATATTTTTCTCGAAAAGAAAAAGTTGCTTATGTGACTATGGAGTCCTCAGAGGAAGAAATCGATTTCAAAACAGAGGTCAATTTGGCCGAGCTTAAGAAAGGCCCTCCTTATGTTTGTTCTCTACTTAAAAAGCTTCCTAGTAATGAAAAGTCAAATGATTCAAAACTAAAAAGCAGAAAGAAATATAGTTTTGATATCTCAAAATCTGATCAGATTTTTGATGTGCTGCTTAAAGATAAACAGTTAATTCTGCCTGAGGGTAGAATCTTACTTTCGGTGAAAAATTTAAAAGAAAAACCTTATTGCAAGTTTCACCAAACAACAAGTCATTCGACTAACAGTTGTGTTCGTTTCAGGGATTTAATTCAGGAAGCGATAATGGAAGGACGGTTGAAATTTGATGACGGCAAGAAAAAATGAAGGTTGATGTCGATCCCTTTGATGTTGATGCCAGCTTTATCGAGCCATGCTTTGGAGTAAACATGGTTGGCATGTCATATGACTTTGATGTGGCTCTTGATGATTTTGAGTCACAAGTGAGGTCTGTGTATCCTAGGACAAAGGATGACTTGTTGGACTTTCTGGTTCAACAAAAAATTAAAGACCGTCATGTATCCTTGTGTCCATGGTGTAATGCTGTGTTTGATGCTGCAGCAACGGCAATCTTTGAGAAGGAGAGAGTGAAGAAAGAATTAGCTTATAGAGAAGAGTAGGCGCGCCAGAGGCAACCAATTTGGCACATTGAGGGTCAGTGTTCCAAGACCCCTCAACAAAGTTCTGCTGCACCTTTAAGCCGATCTTAGGCCATAGGTGTTCAGTGGATTCGAAACTGTCAGGAATTTCAGAAAAGAGATCATCTGTATCGACGCAACCCATAATGGGGTCATCGGGGTCCTCCTCGAAATCAGTACCCCTATTATCGTGGTCGGGCTAGAGGGTATCCGAGAGGCAGAGGAGGCAGGAGAAATTCCAATCAGCATAAGAAGCCTTAGGTGGAAGTGAGCAAGGGGGCAATGCCCTCTGTGCATTCTCAAATTGTCTTTCTGTATGATGGAGAGACTTGTCCGAAAGGAATTCTATCTCCCGTGAAGATGGAAAAAGGCAAGGCCATTGCTCAAACCTCAAGAATCGATAAGAATAAAGAAGTTGATGTTGATGAATAGTATTTTCATGAAGGGGATCATGACATGATTGGGACGATTTCGGTCGTTCCAACTGAATATCTGGGGTAGTATGAAGGTGACTTAGATGAAAATTATGATGTAGAGGATGAGGAAGCCTTTTCCTTCATTCGAATCGAAGATGAGCCGGGGCATTTTCTTTGGCCTACTGAAAAATAAATGTCTCATCTCCGCCCACTCCATATAACTACTACTTTGAGTGGGATAAAAGTAAACAAAATCTTGATCGATGGCGGTGTTGCAATTAGTTTGTTGCCTGAAAGGATGTTAATTAAAGTGGGTAAGCATCCTGATGATTTGGTCCCCACAAATATTGTTGTGACAAATTTTAGTGGGACTTCGACTCCGGCAAAAAGGCTGGTTACTTTGACTGTGAAGGTTGGCTCATTCGAGCGCAATACTGTATTTGTGGTGGTTCCATCGAGAGCAAGCTATAATGCTTTACTGGGGAGAGATTGGATCCATGGTGTAGGTGCAGTCCCTTCCACTGTGCATCAAAGTGTTCTTCTGTGGACAAAGGATGGCAAACCTGAAGTCATCAAGGCAGATTCGAACCTTTATGTCGAACAACTGCACGTTAATTTCAGGATGTACAATCCTAAATTGAAACCTTTGAATGTTGATTGGACACTGAATTCTTATAATTATGAAGGTTGCTACTTATCCTCAGAAGGCCTCTCGGTAAAGTTGTGTTACCCAGAGTTGGGCTTTGAACCAACTGGTTGGAACTGTTAGTCTTGAAGATCTTTTGAAGATTGACCTATGGACCAGGTTGAGGGAATTTTTGACTACCTAGTAACTTTACGTAATTATTTAAGTAATTCTCATCTTGTAGAAAAGAAAGATGGTTCTTCTGATGAAGTTAAATCACATAGGTTTGTTAGTTGTTCTAATTATCATTGTATTAACTCGATTTCTTCAGTCGAGTCTTGTTCTGATATTTCAAATATATGTAATGAAAGTAATGCTTCGAATCCAATGGCTGAGTTGATAGCAGAAACTCATTGCATTGAGAATCGAAGTAATGTTAATGAAATAAATAATTCAGTATATTCTATTTCTCATGATATTATTGATTTCACTTTTGATTGCATCTATGATCTAGAACCATTGGGTTTTGAGAAATATTCGGTAAAGGATGATGATCATTATAAAGGGTTCGAATCTCAAGATCCTTTAGAGGAAGTAAATTTGGGGACTCTTGATGATGTTTGAATTACATATATATGTAAAGATCTTGTTGATCCTTTTCGAACTAAACTCTTTAATCTTTTACATAAGTTTAAAGATTGTTTTGCTTGGGATTATCATGAGATGCCTGGTCTCGATCGTTCACTTGTGAAACATCGATTAGCATTGATTTTTGAGATTTGAATAATGCTACTCCAAAAGATGAATACTTTATGCCAATTGCAGATATGTTAATTGATTCTGTAGCAAGAAATGAAATACTTAGTTTTATGGACAGTTATTCAGGGTATAACCAGATCTTCATTGCGGAAGATGACGTGTCCAAAACTGCTTTTCGTTGTCCTGGGACATTAGGCACCTATGAGTGGGTGGTTATGCCATTTGGTTTGAAAAATGCTGGTGCAACATATTAGCGGGCAACGAATGCTATTTTTCATGAGTGTATTGGAAAATTTATGGAAGTTTATATTGATGATGTCATGGTTAAATCGATTTCAGTGAGTCAACACATCGATCATTTGAGAAAGGCATTTGTTACCATGAGAAAGAAGGGATTAAAAATGAATCCTTTAAAATGTGCTTTTGGTGTATCAGCTGAAAATTTTTTAGGCTTCGTTGTTCATAAAAAAGGAATTGCAATTGATAAAAATAAGGCAGATGCAATATTGGCATTATCTGCACCCAAATCGAAGAAAGAAGTGCGGTCTTTTTTGGACAAGGTAAATTATCTTCGAAGATTCATTTCAAATCTTTCTGATCAAACTCGGGTGTTTGCTCATTTGATAAGGTTAAAGAATGACTCACAATTCGAGTGGACAAAAGAGTATCAATTAGCGTTTGATTCGATTAAAGCTTATTTGGCTAAGGCTCTGATTATGGCGAATGTTCGTCCACATGAGCCTTTGAAATTATATATTGCAGCATCTGATAGAACAATTGGGTGTATGTTAGCCAGGATAATGAAAATGGGCATGAACGGGCTGTTTATTACCTTAGTCGAGTTCTAACTGACATTAAAACAAGGTATTCCCCGATTGAGAAATTGTGTTTGTCTTTATATCATGCTTGTATGAAATTAAAGTGTTATATGGTGGCTAAATTGGTAATAGTCATTGCGCAAACTGACTTAATCAAATATATGTTAAGCTTCCCAATGTTACGCGGACGATTAGGTAAGTGGATGCTAGCATTAACGGAGTTTGATCTACAGTATGTCCTAGCCAAGGCTGTAAAAGGACAGGTCATTGAAGATTTTCTTGTGCATAATTCGAAAGATCTGAATGACCAAGGGGGCAAATGTAATAGAGGTGAAAATCGATTATTGGAAGTTGTAATTTGATGGGTTGAAGCATAAAGATGGCGCAAGAGTTGGAATTCTAATTGTTTCACCAGAGGGGATTCCATTGAAATTTCTATTCGAATTAAAATATCCTTGTTTGAATAATGAGGTAGAGTACGAAGCTTTGATTTTGGACCTCAAAATATTAATTAATAAAGGAGTTTTAGAAGTCCAGATATTAGGGGATTCTTAGTTGGTTTTGAAGTAGTTATCGAAGGGATTTAAGTGCAATAATAAGAGGTTGTAGAAGTATTTGACAACTGCTTGGGAGTTGTTAACTTCTTTTCGAAAAGTTTCTTTGGTTTACATTCCAAGGATTCATAATGAGATTGTGATAAACCACTATTTTATGATTTATCTTGTGCTCAATTGAATGATTTTATCAATTCTTCACCCACTTATTCATATGAATTTGCATGGTTTTACAATTCCTTCCTTATGATATGACATATGTGAAAACATGTTTCCTATGCTTTAGAAATATTAAATTTAATTATCCTTTATTACCATTCGATGCCGTGATCTGTGTGTTGAGTACTTTCAGGCTTTATAGGGCAGGAGTGACTTAGAGGATAGAAAGGAAACATACAAAAATGGAAGGAACGCACAAAATGGAGTTTTTGAAGAAAAGCAGCGACGCGAACGCGTGGATGACGCGGACGCGTGCTTAGCGCAAAAAGCATCAACGCGAACGCATGGATGACGCGGACGCTTGCCTTGAGCAGAACGCAATTGACGCGAACGTGTGACTGACGCGGACGCATGACCCACGCAAACGCATGACGGACCCCACGTGCAGAAAATTGCAGAAATCGTCCCCAGTGATTTCTGGACCCTTTTTGGTCTAAATCCAAACCCAGAAAACACATATTAGAGGCTATAAAGTGGGGGAATACATCCATTCATAAAGAAAGAACTGATACAACTTCTCATTCACATAATTCTAGTTTTTAGATGTAGTTTTAGAGAGAGAGAGAGAGGTTCTCTCCTCTCTCTTAGGATTAGGATTTAGGATTTCTATTATGTTTAAGCTATGACCTCTTCAATTACAGGTTCAATTTCACTTTAATTTATGTTTCTCTTCCATTCTTAGATACTCTAATGCTTTTATTTGATTTATGTTGCCAAATTGGCTTATGAACTTTTCATGTTAGGATTTTCTTAATTAATGCAATTTGAGGTATTTTCAGATATATGATTTTTATTTAGCTTTTTACATTCTTGACTTTGGTTGATTAATTAGTAACTCTTGAGTTGTCAGACACATTGTGATTGATAATAATATCTTTGCTGATTGATTTAGATTCCTATAACTCTAGTCTTTCCTTAGGAGTTGACTAGGACTTTAGGTGTTGATTTAATTTAACCACTTGACTTAGTGGGAGCAAAATATAATTCTCATCACCATTGATAAGGATAACCAGGATAGGAATTCTAATTCTCATACCTCGCCAAGAGTTTTCTTAATTATTAATTTATTTTTCTTGCTATTTAAATTACTTATTCTCTATTTCAAAAACCCAAAAATATATCTTTTTCCATAACCAATAATAAATCATACTTCCCTGCAATTCCTTGAGAAGACGAACCGAGGTTTGAATAATTTGGTTATTTATTTTTATTGGGTTTACTTAAGTGACAAACAAAACTTTTATACGAAAGGATTCTCTGTTGGTTTAGAAACTATACTTACAACGCGATCATATTTTTATATTTCTTTACCGATAGAAAATCCGTTCGTCAGATTGCTAACGAATTAGCCCAAATTTCTTTGAGATATAAAATCGGTCTAAGAACTTTTAATAAATTGGCCAGTATTCATCATATTTTAGTACCTGCAAATGAAAGAGACATTTTGTGAATGGACGAATGGGAAGATTCTGATTGGAGGAAGCCTATTGCTCAGTATTTAAAGGATCCTAATATTCCAGTCGATAGAAAGATGAAATCGCAAGCAATAAATTTTGTCTTAATGGCTGATGAGTTGTATAAGAAAGGGATTGATGGGAGTTTATTGAGATGTTTAGGCCAAAATGACCAGAATATTGCTTTGGGTGAAGTCCACAATGGGATATGCAGTGCCCATCAGGCTGGAAAGAAAATGAGATGGGTGTTATATTGCAATCATGTATACTGGCCATCCATGATAAAAGATTGCATCGATTATGCAAAGGCATGTCAAGAATGCCAAAAACATGGCTCGATACAACAAATTCCAGCATCAGAATTACATTCGATAATAAAACCATGGCCATTTAGGAATTGGGCTTTAGATTTAATTGGGTTAATTCACCCTCCTTCATCAAAACATCACAAGTTTATCTTGGTAGCAATTGATTATTTCAGAAAATGGGTTGAAGTAATTCCCCTGATAGAAGTGAGTCAAAGTGAAATAATAGACTTTATCGAGGAACATATTATCCATCGATTTGGAATTCCTCAAACATTGAGTACTGATCAAGGTACTATGTTCACTGGTCAATGAATTAAGAATTTTGCAGCCTCGAGGAATATCAATACGGTTACCTGATGCGTGAGCATCTTTCATATCTTTTCCTAGTGAATTTACATAGATTTTGTTGAGTTTAATCAAGAATTAATTATATTTTAGCCACTATGGATGCTATTTTGATTTTTGTGCAATAGTATTTATTTTAGGTAGCATTTGGCTGGATTTAATGGAGTTTCTGTAGCACAAGAATCAAAGGAGATGGCTGTGAGGAGCGATGCGCACGCGTGCCTGACGCGTGCGTGTTAATTGGAGGTATCCATGGCGACGCGTGCACGTGACTGACGCGCACGCGTGAATTGAAGATTTGTTCAGCGACGCGTCCGCGTGATCGACACGTCCGCGTGACTTGCGAAGAAGACCAGTGACGCGTACGCGTGACTGAAGCGTACGCGTGACATGCGCCACGTGAAGAAAATGCTGAAAAATGCTGGGGGCAATTTCTGGGTTGTTTTGACCCAGTTTTCTGCCCAGAAAACACAGATTAGAAGCTGCAGAATAGACAAAACAAGTGGTCCCCACCCATCAGTTGAAGACTTGTTAATTAATTCGAATTTAAATTCAAATCTTATTTTTTAGGAAAAGATATTATCTTAATTTTAAATATTAGATTTTAAATTAATTAAGATTAGTTATAAAAGGGGGAGACTTCTCTTCTATTAGGTACATTCCATTAGGATGATTCCATTAGGGAATTCTATACAAATTTACATTCCGCATTCCATGAGCAACTAATCCTCCATTGTTAAGGTTAGAAGCTCTGCCTATTTGTATGGATTGATTTTATTGCTTTTTCTATTTTAATTCATGTGTGGATTTATAATTTAAGAATTATTTTCGCTCTTTATCTTATGAATTTGGGTGGAACGGAAGTATGACCCTCTTTCTATTTGAGTTCTTGTAAAACTTGGAAAAGCTCTTTACTCGAACAACAGCTTGAAAACAATTTCTCCTAAATTTTAATTATTTGGATTTAACAGGATACGTGACATATAATCCTCTTATTTTTGGGTAATTAGAATTTTTGTGGCATATAAACTGGAATTTGAACTTCACCTTCTAATTGGAATTAATTGACCAAGGAATTGGCAGTTAATGAATTTTAGAGGAGGCTAGAAAGGTCTAAGGAATTAGGGTCTAGCCACATATAGTTTTCCATAAATTAAAATCCTACATGATTAAAATAGTTAGTAAGAAAAGTTAATCCGGAAAAATAGATAACTCTGAAACCTTAACAGTTTTCTCCATATTTTATTCCCAACTTATTTATTTGTCTATCCTTTTGATATTCTGAGTTCGAATTTAAACCTTTTGAATATCTCAAAACCCTTTTCTGCTTGCCTAACTAAACTTATCACTCAATAACTGTTGATTAATCCATCAATCCTTGTGGGATCGACCCTTACTCACGTAAGGTATTACTTGGTACGACCCGGTGTACTTGCCAGTTAGTTTGTAGATTGTAAAATACCGCATCATTACCTCAACCCCTTATTATACGCAGGCTAATGGGCAAGTAGAGGTAGCAAATAAAATTCTGATAAGTTTAATCAAAAAGCATATCGGGAATAAGTCTCAAACGTGGCATGAGACTTTAAGCCAAGTACTGTGGGCTTATCGAAACTCACCAAGAGGTTCAACAAAGACTTCGCCATACAAATTGGTGTATGGTCATGATGCAATGTTGCCATTAGAAATAAATCTAAATACTTTAAGAATATCGAAGCAGAATGATTTACCAGTTGATGATTACTGGAATGCAATGTTCGATGAGTTGAATGAGTTAGATTCAGAGTGAATCTTGGCACTTGATAATATGATTCGACAGAAAGCAAGTATTGCTCGAAGTTATAATCGTCGAATCAAGGAAAAATCTTTTGATATAGGCGAATTGGTTTTGAAAGTTATTTTGCCAATGGAAAAGAAATCAAAATTTATTGGTAAATGGTCCCATGCTTGGGAAGGCCCTTTTCAAGTGATAGGGACATATTCCGGAAATGCCTATCAGATTAAAGATATTGAGTCAGGACGAGTAATTAACTCGATTAATGGAAAATACTTGAAGCAATACTATTATTGGCAGAATTAGAGTTCAACATGCACAAGTCCAGGAAAGATAAAAAAAACTCTCATACAAAGAGAAATTTTAAATGAAAAGAAATTCAAGGTGCCAATAGTTGTGCTAAATCGGAGCGTAGCTTTGCCCTTCTACTGTCCAGAGTTGAAAGCGCCTCAGTTTGTTTAAATTTGTCAAATTGAACTTTTTATAGTTGTTTTTCATATTCTTCTCGTTTAGTTTCAATTGAAACAAGCTCTTGGATAAGGTGTTGTTGTTCTTGTTGGGTAGTGGCTAGAGGTTTGGCTATGGTAGCTCGTCTCTGACGTATTTTGGCAAGTTTTTCATTAATATGAGTTTCGCTTCTTCTTTGTCATAAAAAGCTTGAATGGAAATAGCATGAGCAATCCTCAAATCGAATTCCTCACGGAAAGCTTGAACTGGTCAAAGGGCTGCAATATAGCTTTCTATATTAGATTTGACCTTAGCTTCCTCAGTTTCCATTTCCTGGAGTTGAAATTGAAAAGTTACGCTCTCGTTGAGAAGTTGTTTGAATTCTTGAATCGAGGCAAAATGTGGTAAGGTAGCTGGGAGTTCAAAGGAGGAATTTAAAAGATCAGACAAGAGTTGGTTAAGAATTGTATCATTAACCCATGTGGCAGGTGGATGATCCAAAAGCTATATGAGTGACCGAAGCTGTTCTCGAGTATCAGCACTCAATTCGAATAAAGGTTTTGATGTAGCAGGTCTTGGGAGTGTTGGCAATGGTACAGGTACTTTATCTTCTTGGATAACTTGGTCTAAAATGGAGATCAGGCTGGCCAATGTAGCAATTGTGGGAGTAGTAGAGGTACCCAAGTTTTCAGTCCCTTGTCCAGGAAGAGTTTGAAATTCAGCCTGTTGAGGAGGGCTAGAGAACCCTTGGGAGTTTCTAAAACCCTAGATCGAGAAGAATCCGAATCCGGAGCCACCTGGTTCTCAACGGAGACTATAGCTTGATTGTTTCGAGAATTTGATTCAAGTATCTGAGTTTGTGTTGGAGAATGCTGTGAGGGATCTTTTGTCAGATCAACTACTGGTGTCGCATGGGAAGATGGAAAAACAATCTGAAGTGGCTGATTGAATTCTATAACTTGAAGTGAGCCATGGGATGTGGAGTGTCCTTGGTCATGATGTTGTTGTAGAATTGGTTGATCAGGTACCGCAGGAGACCTAATTGAATGAGCAGCAGTGGTAGGCTAATATGAAAGGTACATGATTATAATTTAAGGCTTATCTTTATTCAAAAGAAATATAAATGAAAATTATGGTGTTACCATAATAAGTCTTGGTCTCTGAATTAGCTTATGACCAGGATATGAATTGGCTGTATCCTTTGATTGGGAGGAAGCTGCAAGGGTATCTTTAACGGCTTGTTCACTCTCTTCAAAGCTTTCACTTGATGTTTGTAGCCGTAATTAATAAAAGCTCAAAATTAAGAGTGAATAAGTAAATGTAATTTTCAGAATATTTCAAGTTAAAGAGCATAAAGATAAACAGAAATGGTTACCCTTCTAGAGGTCCTAGTAGGAGTTCTTCGACTTTTGTGTGATGGTTGTCGAGATGTGTCAGCCTTTCTTTTGTGAGTTCTTTTTGGGGAACTTTTCACAGTGGGGACTGTTCGAATAGCAGATTACTGAATCTCCTCTAAGGTACGAGTATACTTTGAGTAGTAAGTAGCCCACAATTCAAAGCAGGATTTGGTAATAAAAGAACTGCTATCATAGACCAGAAAATTGAAACGTTCTTTGAGTTGCTGATTCTTTAAGAGACAAGAGTTGAACTCTTCTTGAGTAGTTAAAGTGATGTGGCAGAATGGATCACCATTTCGAGGCAGTGGCATTTGAATCGCTTGAGAAAATCCCAGTTGCCTGGCTGATAAATGAAGAGCATATGGGGTTACTTTGAATCTTTCCTTTTTGTGTTGGGGCAGCTCTATAGGAATTACTTGGACAGCTAACAAGTTTGCCCAATTCCGAGTTGCAAGTTCGTTTTTCTCGTTGCCGTTGCGGAAGAGCAAGCGGTCGAGCCATGCTAGACTATAATTTCGACGTATAAAAGGAGCGAAATTGAGGTTGTCATTGTCAAAGTTTTTACAAGAATGAAAGAGGGAGAAAACAACACAAAATCGGTCTTCATTCGATTGTGTGTTAGGAAAATTAGGTTTATAATCAGCCAATCGAAAACCTTCGATATGCTGTTTATCAGTACCATCGCTTCCAGGTTTTATCATAAATTTTTCGAAAATGGCATTAAGCCATAGTTGGAGAAGCCAAAGAGGGCCCCCTGTACTGATAATACTATTGTCTCGAAGACAATGAACAAATTGACTAAGTTCTTCGAAAATGTGCCCAAGAAGAAGTTTGGCCAAATTAAGAACTTTCCCTTCGTGAAGTAGAGCAGCTAAGGAAAGGAAAAGTTTTGACATTTGAACGCTTCGAGAACAGAAGAGGATTGTATTCAGCCAATAAAATAAAAAGACTACATGTTCATTATATGTAACATCAGTGTTTTCTGCACCATGTTGTGAGCAATGAAGTCACTATAAGAATTTGTCAGAGTAACTCTGTATTGTCATTCAGGCTGCATATTAGGAGTACAGTATGGAGGATTTATTGGAAGCTCTATGATAGCAGCTACGTCCAGAAGAGACATTCCGATCATTCCACAAGGAAGGTGGAAGTTGTTAGTTGTCCTGTTCCAGAAACAAGTCACGGCGCCAATCATCCAAGGGAGTGCTGTAAGTGAGAAATGGGAAAGCCTTAGTAATTTCTGTATTCCTAAAGTTCCTCAGCTACCATTTTTTGTGGGTTCAAGGCATAAATAACAGGCTGTGAAGGTAAATCCCCGAGGGTTAATCTTTGGATTATTCCTGAAGGATTTTTGATTAATGAAGAAGGAGATGTTGATAGCTTGGTTAATCAACAAATCTTTCTCTTCAGCGCTAGGAAAGAAAGGAAGTCTCTTGTTTGCTCTTTCTAGGGATTTTACTGGTCCGAGGAAACAATGAGTGTCTACGCCCACTGTAAAAAGGATTAAGATTCGAGTATCATTAATTTGAAGTTGGGGATCGTCAATGACTTCATCATTGACTTGGTTCAGTATACAAAGAGCTGGTGGAGCTGGCGGTGCTACCGCATGACCTTTACTCTAGTCTTGGGCAGTAGCGTGAGAAGAGGAAGCAGCCATTGTAGAACAGAGAAAAAGGAGTTTTGAGGTGATTAAGGGTAACGCAAGAAAACTTGATTCATAGAACAAGGATTCAGGAAAGACTGAAAAAGGGTGAGAATGATGAATTTAAGGTAGTACTATAGCCGTTATTACAGAAGGAATGCAAAAAGAGGAAACTTCCCCAAGAAGGTGAGAAGGTGGAGAGAGAAAGCGTAAGTCTCGGAAAACGTGTTGAGTGAATCAGTATTAATGGGGAGTTAAAAGGTAATTATTGCTAATTTACGAAGTTGAAATTTGAATTTAGATTAAGTGTTTCATCTTCTAATAGTTATAAAAAAACACGTTAATCAAAGGGGGCAATTTGTTGATCAAGAAAAATATATTTTTCGATCAAGGCGAAGTAATTTGAAGTGATGAAGAAATCGAAGAACATAAACGTTTTTCAAAAAAGATACACGCTTAAGCGTGGGTTGGAGGTAATCGACATGGATTCGATTACATTTACTTCATTAAATCGAATAGGTCAAATCGAACAAGACTTTCTAGACAAGTAATCGAACATGATGTTCGAATAAACAAATCGAGCAGTTATAGTAATGGAGAAGTTAAAGGCTTTCATCACTCGAGGAAATCATGGAAAATGTGTACAGCCAAAAGGCGGGAACAATTACCAAGGATTATGCATTCAAGACTGTGATTTTGTAATTAATTATAATTAATTGACACTTACCAGAAGTAGATTATAAATACTAAGAAATTTTATGGAATAAAGGTTGGAACTTTAATTTAGAAAAACACTCAGGCACACTCATATTTCAGAGAATTCCTGAGTCTGCGACGGAGTAACTTTTCTGTAGGGTTCCTTCCATATTTTCATTCTTTCAATTTATCTTTCTGTAAACTTTATTCTTTCAAGTAAATTTATCTTTCAAGTACTTTTAATCTTCATTGTCTAATTTACATTCCTGCATTTTAGATTTTCATATCAAAGCCCTTTCGACCCAGTCAAAGGCACTTTACTGCTTTCTTTCAACAACGCAAACCTTTCCATTTTCAGCATATTTTCTTTTCGAAAACTTTACTTTTTCATTCCTTTTCTTGAATTATAAATTTTAGTATATTTTTATTCCCAAAATTCTCGTTTAATCGAAGACATTTTGATGCACTTTTACAAATCTGGTACCTGTAAAGATTAGTAAATTTTGTTCTCAGACCACTAGATATCGAACTACCATCGATTTATTAAAAATCGACAAAATAATATGATAAATCGAACAAGTTCAACCCAATTTACTACGGTATGTAATGTAAATAGGTATCAATGTATAAGTATTTGATGACCAAATTATTAATTTAAAATTTTAAATGACCAATTTAAAACTAATTTGAAATAGATTTGCATTATAATAGAATTTTTAATGTATTCACTATTTTTTATTATAAGTATCTGATTAATTCAAATGTATAATCTTATCTTAAACTAGTATAATACTTTCCCTCATCATCAACTACTTATTATAGACATTTCACTTAAGAATAAATTCAATTACATCCCAATTTCTAAAGACCAAATGATTTTAAGATGTCAATATGGGACTATATTTTTTTGTGAATAACTGAATATAACAGAACTTTACCATAACTACTATTATATAAAAACAAAATATTCACCAACATAAATAAAATAACTTAGGTAAATTTAGTAGAATTGTTACTTTTTAAATGTTATAACCATTATATTTATTTTAGTAACACAACGAAAATTAGTTTTAATGAGCATAAACTGCAAAAATAATATTTAGTAAAATTATTACTAAAATATAAAATGATACATGAACTATAAATGTAAATTTTATTTTAATATTTTAAAAGTATACATAATTTTATAAGATTATTTAATTATATTTATACTTTTAAATAATTTTAAAACAAGAAGTTAAAAATTAATTATTTTTACTGCAATAAATTGAGGTGATTCGATTTATCATATAATAGTAAATCGAATTAAGCTAATTAGATTTATCAAGGGAGTTACCCTAGATACAATGCGTCAATTGTATTAATAAATCAAATTGATTTAATTTGATTTACTTGAATACTTTACTTTGTTAATAAATTGAATTACATTAATTTGATTTATGTGTATTTGCGTAAATCTAATTCAATTTATATAAATTTGTTTAGGATAGGGGTGTAACCAGCTTCTATTCAGGATATTTGTGTAATTTTGATATCTATTCATTTTACAACATCGTAAGGTAACCAACTAAGTATCAGTCAATTCGAAGAATTTTTTAAAATTATTAAAATAATAAAATTTTCAATTTTTAAAAATAAGATTTTAAACTTGTAATCGCTCTTAAAAAGTATACTTTTAAATTTGTAACTGTTTCGTCAACGTGAAGCTCCATCTCATCCCCTCCCATTGCGTCGCTAGTATCTCGTCTTCAACCATCTGTTGCGCTGTTGCTGTATTGTAACCTCTGCCACAATGTCTCTGTGTCGTGCGGAGCCAACCTGCATCAAAATTCTCAAGTTTAAGAAAAAAATATCCAAATTTTGACAAAAGAAACATCCCAACTAAATAGTAAAAATATTTTAAGTTTTATAAAAGAAACATCTCAAGTGTAACAAAAAAATCTCAAATTTAATAAAATAAACATCCCACAGTTAATTAGTTTAATAAAACAAAACATTTCAAATTTTACATAAAAAACATCACAAGTGTAACAAAAAAATTCCAAATTTAATAAAAGAAACATCCTAAGTTAAACAGAAAAAATATCCTACGGTTAGTTTAATAAAAAAAATATATTCTAAGTTTTATAAAAGAAACATTTTAAATGTAACAAAAAAAATTCCAAATTCATAAAAAAAATTCCAAATTAAACAAAAAGAAATTTTCCCATGTTGAATGTTTGATGGGATTTCATGAGGTCTTGCATGCATAGTCGTACGTCGCGGCCAAGAGAATTAAAAGCTAACAGGGAAGAATGGCAACACCATCTATAGGATGCTCAGTAGCGATTGGCGGTGAATTTCGACAGACAAAACTAACGGCAACCAGAGCACAACGTCGACAGTCTAATCTCGCCACAAGAAAATAAGTTACATGGAGATCGGCGCATGCAACAAAGAAGTTTCGATGCAGAGGGAACTGGTGCTATGATGCAATTAGTTATGGTAGATGAGGTGACGACCCAACGGATGCTAAAGCTTCAAGAAACGGCTATGCGAGGATAGTACGTGGAAGGTGTTTCGCGTTAGGTTTATATAACACGTTTTTTATATTCTAATCTTATTTGTTTAAAAGACTAAATCACCAAAAGTAACCATGAAAGATTGATTTGCTAAGAAAATTAACCATGGAAGATGATAACTCCTTACATGCGCATAATTGATTAGCTCCGTTTGTCAAAAATAGCCAAACCTGATGTAGCCTTAACAGAGTGGCATACGTGGACTGTTTTCTTCATTCTTCTTAGTTGGAACCCAATTTTTGCAAGGTAAAATCATACCTGAGCACAATCATCCATCATTCCGAGCTACTCCACAGGAGAACCTTGAATTAATTTATTCTCATAGAATTCGAGCAAAGTTAAAGAGAGAAGTAACTACAAGTGAAGGAAGCAAATTTTCAGGAGCTTCACATTTGAAGATGAAGAAGAAGAAAATTTTGGATGGAAGATGTCACTAGGTGAGTATGTTGTCTTGTTGGAATCTTTGACGGTTACTAATCCTGGAAGATGGTTTATTCATTGCCCCCTCTTCGAAGGTATGGAACATTATTTATGATAGTTAGACAAATATAGGGTTCCTTTGCATCTCTGATATTTCGATTTTTTGGCTTCTCTAGAGTCGAAATTGCAATTATTTTGTTTGGATTGATGAAATTGATGAGAGATAGTAAAGTTTACCAAGGTGTTTGATTAGAATACTCAATGAGCATGAATGTGGTGTTGCTAATCAAAATGTGACGATTGCTCCAATAGACCATAGGGTGAGGAATGTTAACATGGCCATGAAGGTTGAGAAGAAGATTAAAGGTGAAATCAAAGCTATGAGAGTATGGCTTATGTTTGTGGTTATTTTTGTCAAAGAGAGCTAATCAATTGTGGACATATGAGGAGTTATGATCTTCTATTGTTACTTTTGTCGGCGAATCAATCTTTCATGGTTACTTTTGGTGGTTTAGTCTGTTCAAAATTCTAATTTTCGAAAAGTTGTTCAAGTTGACTTACAGTGGAGTTAATTTTCTGTATTGACGTAAATTATCCTAATAATAATAAGGATCCCGCTAGGGAGACAATGGACTATTTGTACAATGTGTACAATGGGCTATTGAGTTATAAAAATGGGCTATTTGTCCAATGTGTACAATGGGTTATTGAGTTATAAAATGAAGGGCTATTAAGTTATAAAATGAACATCCTCCAATCATCCGAGTACTAGGGATAATAAACATCTTCCCAAAAACTTAAACTGATTTTGGAGTTCTCCAAGGTTTGAACTCTTGACCTTATGGATCTAGCACTCTAATACAATGTCATGATACCACTCATCTCAAAAACTTAAGTTGATGGAAAAAAATAATACTAATAATTATATCTCTAATACTCCATAAATTTTCATTACAAATATTCCATTGGCTCCTCGTACTTTCCTTAATAATAATTAACTAAAGTTATATATAAGAGAAAAATAATTGATGAGTAGTCACACTAAACCTTTTCATCAAATTAAAATTAGGGAAAAGAATCATAATAAATGTGTCGTGTGTGGTTGTTGAAGCTGATTCCATTAAGGTTTGTAAGTGTAACGAACGATGAATCGCCAAATTAAAGTGGGTGTGACACAGGATTAAAAAACTTTCGGATAGCAATCAGATTTAGGGAAGAATATGACGATATGTGTTTGTATTGAGCTGCTTTTGGTTAAACTTTTTGTCTGTCTTATTTTAAAATAATGAAGTTAGGTTTAGTTTGAGCTAACTAGCCTAGCTAGCTAGAACTAGAAAGATGTTTCAGCATACTCTGTGATTATAATATTATCTTCGATGCGTTGTCACGTTATTAAAATATTATCTTATTATATTAAGATATGTATATTTGAAATTATTTATAATGTGTATGAGTATGACGTATTTTGATAGTGTCTTCAAAGGAAAAAATATCTCTTAAGAAAACTACGTAGAATAATAACGTGCATGACGTGCGTATATTGGGATTTCAAAGACATAACTCGGACAAGTGGATAAAGGTTTTATTCATAAGTGTCAACGTTATTTTACCGTGAATATTTATATTCTTGCTTTGACATTTATTATTATCATTATTTAATGTGTTTGTGGTTTCTAGGTTGTATATGGTCCAATCCGATTTGAAAATTTAGTTCGGACCCAAATATTTTAGAAGCTAATTTGATATGATTTCATCAAATTTAGGATTAAGTATAGATCTCAAAAATAAATTTAATCATTATTTATATAGGACTGAGTCTGAGTCAAGGTGAACTCGACTTCACCTGACCCATGTGCATCCAAAGAAAATTAAAAAAAGTATATATCTTTTAAATTAATTTTAATATTGTTATATTAATTATAAGCTTATTGTTTTATTTTTAATCACACTTATTGTATTAAAAAATAGATCAAAAAAAGCATCAAATTAGAATTTATAGACAAATTCAAGTTCAAATATGAATATCAATTTTTTGGTAGCAAATTTCTTCTTTATAAATAAGTGCATCATAAATAAGTTTCTTTATGAATAATTTTTTTTTATAAATTATTGTTAAAACTTTAAATGCCCGATTTTCACTTGGTTTGGATCTGATATAATTGTAACTCGAAAATATTTTTAGATTTTATCGAGTTTAAAGTCGAAATAGAATCTAAAAATAAACCCGTATATATTTAAGAACGAATCTAAATTAGGACAAATCCGATTTTACTCGACTCGACTCGTATACACCCCTCGTATAATCACCAAAAAAAATATACACTCCTCCTGTCATTGTAAAATTGATGTATAAGTTTACTTTAGTTTAAGTCAACCCAATACTCAGTAAAGAGTAAACTCTTGCAACTTTTGGTTCTGGAGAGGAGCCTTGTTTAACTTAATGTTTGGTAAAAGGATGACAAAAATGAAGTTTGTAAGAGATAGAAGGTGAACTTCGTTACAATTTTGAAAGTCAAATCTTTCTAATTATATCAATTATCATACACGCACAATTAAACTTAAATGTGTCCATTTAAAATGATTTTATATTATTATATCATTAAATAAAATGAATGTACAAATTAAAAGTATATGTTTATTTTGGATGAAAAAAGCTTAATTATTTATTATTCGGCACACATAATATGATAACAATAAATCAATAAATAGGTCTGTTAAACATGAATAGAGCCTATAGAGGTGAAAATATATAGCAGAAGATACTATCATGCATATAATTAGTTGGTTTGAACTTGATCTGTGATTTATTATAGTTTTTTTTTAAATATTAAATTTATCCTAACTTAAAGTCTGTTAAAATTAAAGGTTTAATATATATTTTTTATTGAAAGAAAAAATAAAAATATTTAAAAAATTATTTATATACAATATACTTAATTTAATATTTATAATAATATTTAAACTTTTAAAATATTTAAAATATAAAAAATATTTATAATAAAACATAAAAATTTAAATAATTTTTAATTATTAAAAAACTATTTATATATTATTTATATTTTAAACCAACTTAAATTAAATCTTGAACTATTTTATAATAAATCAGATCAAATTAAATTGAATACGTATTAAATTATAGGTCCTGAACTCCTGATAGATTATGTTTTAAGTATATTATATGAATAAATCGTCTTAAAATGACAATTTTTGTAATCCTCTTAAAAAAGTGTGCTAACCCACCAGAATAAATAGGTTAGATTCAATTAATTTTATATTTGTATTTATTTAATATATCTTTTTAGTTTTTACAAACGTTAAACACAAGTAAATAATTATATTTATTTATTCTATTATATAAAAATTGAGTTTCTATATTTAATGATGGAGTTGATGTAATATGTTCCGAACAGTATTTTTGGATTTAATTATTTTAATTCATTCAATATAATTTATTACAATAACTTAATTATATTAATTAATTGATTTGATTTAATATTTAAATATTATTGTAATCTATTATAATTTATATTACTTGATTAATTATACTATGTTAATTATAATTCATTATATTAGTTAATTAGTTTATTTATTTATAAATTTAAAATAAAATAAATAATTTATTATTTATTCTAATTGAATTCATTAAATTTAATTATATATTATATATAAATTAATAATAATTTATAAATCACTTTGATGGAGTTATATATCTATATATATATATATATATATATATATATATATATATATATATATATATATATATATATATATATTAACTTATTCAAGTAATGTCCTATCACTTTATATTATATATATTAACGAAATATTATATATTATATAGTATTATATAAATTTTTTAAAATTATTATAGAGTATTACAAAATTATTTTTTATGATAATCACTCTTAGTGAAATAGTGTATTTCGTGTACGAATAAGTTACTCATTAGTTGTTTGTCGTGTAGTAAAGAATTAAAGAACTAAAATAATCCATGTTTTTATAGTAAATTGTTTAAAATGATCAATTCTTATGATTAGTGATGGCTAAGATCCGAACTTAACGGTGAGTTTGGACAGAAAAAAAACCTACCTATATCCCATATAATTAATTCTAACATGCCGACCCAAAGCCTTCTTTTTGGGTCTTTTCTCTCTTAGCAAGCAAACAGAGACGTTAGCAATGAAGAACAACGACTTCAGACTGGCGAAGACGAGAAGACTGGTTGCTCCTATACCGACGGAGTTGTGCCGACGAGGAGGTCGAGAATAATCGGGGATGCTTATGTGACCAGAAGAGGTAGATAGCAGACCGGTAAGAGGGGATTTTTACTGATGCCATCGTCCTTCAGATCGGCGTTGCACTTGGACGCTTCCGATCATGTAACTGATGAAGGTGAGTTGCTGCAAGAAAGACATAGATCCATGTCTTATTTTCATACCCTTTTTACTCTGTACGTTTTGATTTGTCAATATTTATGATATAGAATGAGTGGTTTATTTTTAACTCAAATCTTTTTTTGTTTTTTAAATCATCAAGACATATTTTTTTTTTCTTTTGGATTATGGAGTATCTGTGATTTCGTATGCACTCTAATTTTGAAATGATTTACCCAAAAGTATACCTCTTTTTATATGCTATAAAAGTCTAAGAAGCGTGATCCTACAATTTTATTGTGCGTGTCTTGCTAGAATTTACGTTTGTTCTTATTTTTGTCATCAGAAAAAAAAGATTAAGCGATATGATTTGTTGGAGATGATTGCACTGCCAAAAGAATGTTGGAAGTTTCATGTTAGAGTGATCAGATTTTGGTCTCTACCGAGTTTCAAAGACCCCAAAACCATTAGCTCCATTGAAATGGTGTTGATGGATGAGCAGGTACCTCTAATTTTATCCACACACACAATTATTTCTCTGATTTCATACACTTAATCTATATTTTCTGATAATATTGATAAGGTGATTGAAGCTCATAAAATATACAATATCTGATGCATAAATTATTACTTCACTACTTTTATATACTTAATCTATATTTAAAGTTTATATAAAACTTTGATTATGTTCGTCATGAGACAACCTAACTCCTCAGAAAAACTTACCATGAATGGTTAGTGAAATTTGTTTAGCTAGCACGTTATTTCGATGACAATAATGTTAAGTATTATGTTAGTGGAGGATTAATATTTGATAGGATCAATTTGTCTCTTAAAAAGGTTAGAGTTGGTTAGAAACATCTTTGTTCCTCATGATCCCACACTTGTATGATCCTCACCCTCCTAATTGCCACAATTTCAACTTCAGCAATCTTTGCTTTTCTTGAGATTATTTATTTAAAAACCAAAAAAAGGTTAATCAGTTAAAAAAATTAACCATATTTGTTTAGGTTCTGATTTTACAAAAACAAAACACCATAATACCTTAGTGCCTAAATAAGTAACATTCAAAGCTATTTAAACTCTTGAATTTCAAACTCTAGAAGCCATCTTCTCTGTTTGATTTTTTGGTTAACAAGTAACAACCCCCAGAGAGGTTGAAAGATATAAAGGAAAGCTTGATTCGATAGTGAGGGGGAGATGACAACAAATATTGGGATTGTGATAGCATTGAAAGTTTGGATAGGGATAAAGGAGGAGAAATACTATTCCTAACACCTATCAAAAGAAAATTTGATTCTTCATTAATTTTAACCCTCTTCTACATAACACTTAACGCTCATGCATGATTGTCATCATAATAACGTGCTGTTAGACAAGTTCTATTAATTTATGGTGAATTTCTATGAAAGGGATCCCGTAGTCTCATAATAAGTAGCAGCAGAGTCGAATTATCTCTTATTTCTCTATAATTTAGTTAATTATTAAATATTTTGTATCTTATTTATTTGAGATGGTAGTTCGTGAACCTTTTCTCTTTTTGGATCAAGATCTTCTAAAGTGAGGAAGTTGGTAAAGTAGTAAAGTGAGGAGTTAATTATTCTTAAATTAATATAGTAGGACACACATTTCATGAAAGTGGCAAAATCAATTGTGATTAACTCTTCAATTTATCACTTTTGCAATTTACTCACTTTAATGGATCCAAATCTATCATACCATTGGTAGCCTACTTCCTCTGGATAGTTTGCGACCAACATTTGCCCAACTATATATCTATGACATAGAAAATGAAATTGATAATCGGATAGGCACACTCACTACAAAAAAGGGGGTTAAAACAGCGGTTATTTTGGGGAATTACGGCGGTTAAAACCGCCATTATTACCGAAAATGGCGCCCCCAAGAAACGCCGTTATTCTAGGCGCCATTCTGGTTATTACGGCGGTTTTCAGAAAACTGCCACAATTACCTTAGGATAATATGGTGGTTCTCTGAGGGTTAAAATGGCGGTTTGTAACCGCCATTATTTCCGTATAAAATGGCGGTTTCTGAATTGTTTAAAATGGCGGCTATAACCGCCGTTTTTTCCAGGATGTCGTGGCATCATTTGTGTTTAAAATGGCGGTTTTTAACCGCCGTTTTTACTATTATAACCGCCATTTTTACCAGATTATAATGGCATCTTATGTGTTTAAAATGGCAGTTTCTAGCCGCCGTTTTTACCAGGTTATAATGGCATCTTTTGTGTTTAAAATGGCAGTTTTTAACTGCCGTTTCTACCAGCGTATAATGGCATCGTTTTCATTTAAAATGGGGGTTTCTAATCGCCATTTGTACCTAATTATGATGACAATTTTATGCTTTTTAAAATAAGATTGAAACTACCAATTTAAAGTGATATTTTCGAAACTCACTTAAAAATCTCGTAATAACCAAAAGGCATAATCATAAATCAAACATCATTAGATGATTTTTAATTCATACATGATCCAAAAGTCATAATCCAAGTCATAATTGAAATGTCATAATCCAAAAACAAAGTATCAAAGTAACATTTTTCAATAATAGGCCTTAACATATAATTCTTAATATACGTCTTAACATATCAAGTAAGGTCATGCTTCCTTATTGCTTGCTCTAGAAGACCTACTTCCTAACTCTTTTGGTGATGGAATCTCACTCTCCTGATCCAATCCCTACAACAAAAATATAACTATTATGAGCACAAGAAATGCAAGGAAATGGCATATATTGATATACATTTATCATGTCTAATTACATAGCATTGATACAATAATGAAACCAATTTAAAATTATAGAGCCAACTAACCACTTGAAAACATTTCAAATACAAGGCCAGTCCAATCATTCAGAAATTCAGTCTTTAATTGATGCTATAAATCTCTAATACATAAAGTAAGGTTACATTTGTAAAACAATCCATTATGCTTACTTTTCAATAATATATCCCTAGCAGAGATCATCTAGGGGGTAAAAAAATCATATCAATTTCTCACCACAAATTTGCCAGTTGACATTCAACAAATAAAATACCAGTTGAACAACACATATGGCAGAGGCAATCTGAAGAATAAAATGTACCATAAATTCTTTAGTTCATGGAAACTGGATGGAGAAACCAATACCAGTTTTTGTGATATTCACAGGGCCAAAGTCCTTAGACAATTTAAGCTAAGCTGTTTTGTGTTATGTTGAGCTTAGAAGGTAAGACTTTAATTTGCACCTTTACCCAAAGCAGTGTTGTGTTGTGTTCCACTACTTGAACTATCTTATGTGTGTGGTTGAGGCTATACTATAAATTACATTCCAGCATAAGCTATATGCCTTTTGTTAAACTTGTGTTAATTATTACTATCACTCTAGTATAAGCTAGCACTACTACTAATTATATTAATAATAGGAATCATAGGCAGAATATGAATGTACCTGTGAAACTTGTTGAGTAGGGAACATTCCAGCCAATTGTATTGGAATTTTACCTCCTTCCTTAGAAGCAATATAGGATACTAGCGCTTGCAATTGCGCTTTAACACTATCCAACTCCTCTTGCACATTTGGACCACAAGTAGATGATGTGCCAACATCATTTGAAGAACCTAAATTCATTTGACTAATCCTTGTGGTGTTGTTCTTGAAAGCAATTGTTGGAACAGCTCCCATACCTAAACCTCGAACACGGCCAGGGTGCTCTTTCCCAAAAACTACTCCAAGAGCATCAAGAGGAGAATTAACAGTTAATTCCATCGGTTGTTGGCTGCTATGTGCTTCAATCTTCTCCTACATATATAAAAAGAAAGAGAAAGAATAGAAAATAGTATTATCTTATAAAAAAGAAAGAAAAAGAAATACAAACAAGTTACTTATTGGACTTTAGTCTTACCGCTATTTCTTTAGCCTTTTCATTAACATAACTTCCATTTATTTTCTTGTGAGTGATGTCCCACATTTGAACTCTATTAACTTCTTTTCCTGTCTCTTCCGTCTAAAATTTAAGAAAAGTAGAAAGACTTGATAAACAAATAGCAGCCTAATAACTTAGATTAGATATGCAGAAAATTAAGAGATGATGCATGCATTATATTTGAGATAGATTAGATATGCATGCATTAATTGATTACCAATTCAGCCCTTCTTCTTGCAATTGATTTAGCACCTGAAGTATGAGGAATTATTTGTTTTTGCCGAATTTCTTGATTCCTCTTACAAAGTTTCTGCAAGTTGAATTTGGACACACATAAGAATAGGGTAAAAATGTGCACTAACCACAGCAATATTCCTCTTACTAAATTCTGTAAATTTATAGCAATATTCACTTCTGCATGTTAACCGCAAGAACCATCATCTTTCAAAACTGACTTAAATAGGATAAAAATGTGCACTAACCACAGCAATTTAGGACTAAAATAAACAGAGAATGTACCACTATTTAAGACTGTCCCGCAGCCAGAAATCAACATCACTCTTCAACAACATTGACTACTTCATATTCAATTATATATATTCAACAACATTAACTAGGAGAGTAAGTACTTACCTGAGTTTCAGGCTTCAAACGATATTCTACGAATAAAGCCCATTGATCAGGAGCAATATCTTCTGGTGCATTATTTATGATCTCGTTTTTACTCAACCTCGGATCATCAAAATCATTCCAAAGCTTTATTCTATGTTCCCTCCATTTTTTGCCAAGCGATTGGAGCAAAAATCGATTGGTAGTTCGAAAGGAGAACCCATTGATACTAACTGTAGAAAACCTCTTGGCATATCGTGATGGACCCCTTGCTAAGTATCTCAAATCCTCATGCACAATATTCATAACGTCTGGGTTCATAAGCTATTATGATAGAACAACATATTAGTTATTATATCCACAAATATTGCTCAATATTAGCAAAAAATGATCACTTTTCTATTTACCTGCGTAGGAAACCAAGTAAAAAAATCTTTATTGACTCTTTTTTCTATCTCTACATTTGATGGCCTTCTACCCTTAGATCTTCTTCGTATAAAATCTTTGAAGTCACTGTCAGATATGAAAGTTTAACTCTAACTAAACAACTATTTTCAAGTAAATAAAAAATATGTACGCAAATCCTTAAGTACTTACTCAATGAACGGTTTGACATATAGACAATTTAGAACCACATAGCGATGTGCTTGTTTTTTTTCCATAGGTAACAACTCAAATACTGTGAAAGCTCCCTTAGAGTTACCCATTTGTGGAAAAAGCGAATCAACATGTTTATTGTAATTACCATCCGGACGGTCATCAACACGTGGTGGCCTATTAAATCTTGTCTCAATCCCTTCTAAGTATCGAGAGCAAAATGTAAGAGCTTCTTCAGCCACATATCCTTCAGCTATAGAACCTTCTGATTTAGCTTTGTTTCGTACATAGGACTTCAAATGTCCTAAATACCTAGTTTGTATAATTGGCTTTAGTAAGCAAGATATATCTAAGTGACAGGTTAAATGAACAATGATTGAAAAGAGATATTTACCTCTCAATAGGATACATCCACCTATAGTGTACTGGTCCTCCAAGTTTTGCTTCATCAACTAGATGACAGGTTAAATGAACCATGATTGTAAAGAAAGAAGGAGGGAACAACATTTCTAAATGACAAAGGGTAAGGATTATTCGAGGTTGGAGCTTCTCAAGTTCTATAAGACTTAAGCTTTTAGAGCACAACTGTTGAAAGAATGAAGACAACTCTATTAGAACTGCAGTGACTTTATCTGGTAGCACATTACGTATGGCAATGGGTAATAGTTGCTGCATAAGGACGTGGCAATCATGGCTCTTCAATCCAGAAAGCTTTCTTTGCTTCAGGTCAACACACCGTGAAATATTACTCGAGAGACCATCTAGTACTCTAATATTCTTTATAGTACGCAAGAATACATCTTTCATGGAATTTGACATTGTGAACAAAGATGGATGATATCTCCCATTTTCATCTGGCCATAAATCTTTCCTTATACCCATTTCTTTGAGATCCTTACGAGCTTTGAGATTATCCTTTGACCTTCCAGTCTCATTGAGCAAAGTGTATAACACATTGTCGCAAACATTCTTTTCAATGTGCATGACATCTAGATTGTGGCGCAATAAGTTAGACTTCCAATAAGGAAGATCAAAAAATATGCTTTTCTTCCTCCATATCCCCGATTCATCATCTTCTTCAACAACTTTTCGTCGAGTCCTCTTACCTTTACTTGCCTGTAGTTCCTTCCCAAATGAAACATTGATGCCTTCAAGTTGTTCCAATATTTCTGACCCTGTTAGTACTGCTGGGGGATCCCTCAACTCGATATTTCCATTAAATTGTGCACGACTTAGCCTAAACTTATGACCCCTTTCTAAGAAACGGCGATGTCCCAAAAAACATCATTTTCCACCATGCTTTAATCTATATGAATCAGTGTTGAAGTTACATGTAGGACAAGCATATTTACTGTGTACGTTCCACCCAGATAAGTTACCAAGGCTTGGAAAATCACTAATTGTCCACATTAATGCTGCTCGCAATGTAAACATTTCATTCTTGAACCTATCTAATGTTTGAACACCATCATGCCACAACTCTTTTAACTCTTTGATAAGAGGTTGTAAGTATATGTCTATGTTGTTCCCTGGCATTTTCTCTCCAGGAATAATCATTGACAAGATTAGTGATGTTGGCTTCATGCACTCCCATGGAGGTCGATTGTATGGAATAAGCACCACTGGCCAAACGCTATAGTTTGTACGCATAGCTCCAAAGGGGTTGAATCCATCAGCTGCAAGACCAAGACGTACATTTCGAGGATCTTCAGCAAACCTATCATTAAGTAAATCGAATGTCTTCCAAGCTTCAGAATCCCGCGGATGCCTCATCTTCGAATCTTTCTTTTCTGCCGAAGCATGCCATCGCATTGATTGAGCAGTCTTAGAACACATAAATAATCGTTGAAGTCTCGGTTTTAGTGGAAAGTATCGCAAGATGTTTGCCGGTTTCTTCTTTTTAGCATCGCTCCATTTAGATGTCTTGCATCTTTTGCATTCTTGCAAATCTTCATCCTCCCCCCAATATAACATGCAGTCATTAGGGCAAGCAGGTATCTTGGTATAATTAAGCCCTAGTTTGTTTATGGTTTTCTTGGCCTCATAGAATGTATTTGAAATCTTCGCATTTCCAAAAGCATCTTTTATTAACTTGAGAATTTCGGTCATGGCTTTGTCGCTTATTCTGTATAAGCACTTTATGTGATACAGACTAATCAAGAAAGACAGTTTTGAATACTTTGTGCACCCTTCATACAATTGTTCACTACCATCTTCCAACAACTTGTAAAATTCTACATTTTCTCCATTGTGCTCTTCATTTTTTGCATCTTCTATGTTGTCTTCATCTCCATCTCCATCTCCATCTTCTATGTTGTCTTCATCTCCATCTCCATCTTCATTCAAGTCAGGTCCAGCAACTCCAAACGCGTCATTGAGCATTGTTACCATTGGATGTTGAGATGTCGAATCATCTTGTACAATTTGACTAGTTTGATGAGCTTGTGACCCAACTCCAACTGCTTCTTCACCATGCCAATACCAAACTTTGTAGTTTTCTGGAAACGGCTTGACTATTAAATGTTCAAAAACTTTCTCTCTTGTTTGCCACTTGCCAAAACCACACACCGGACAAGGGCATTTAATCAGATGACCCCCGAGAGATCGATGCTCAAAGGCGAAATCCAAAAACTTGTTTAGACCATCTTTATACTCGTGCGTGTTTCGTGATTTTCCAATCCATGACTTATCAATTGACATGACTAAGAGGGACTACAAATAGGAATATTAAAAAATCTATTCATTAAAAATCTCTCTCTCTCTCTCATATTAACTAGGCAACTAACTAGTATATATCAGCAGGCGCTACTATAAAAAGAAATTCTTGTATGCAAATTAGATATCAAACAAATACTTAAATAATATTCTAAAAAAAATTATAAAAAAATTATAATTACCTCTTTCAAATGATAATTTTGTGGCTGTAACTGTGGCTTTATGAACTTTTCCTTCTCAGGTAGTTGTATATATGTAAATTAATTTTTTTCTACAAGATAAAAAGAAACAAAAAAATAAATAAAACAAATATATTATTTAGATGAAATGATCAGTAATTAAATTCAACTTTATATGTTATTGGGATTGATTAATTAAGCCCAAAGATATATAATGGGTTGGATACGATTGAGAATTAATTAAGCCCAAACATGATATTCCAACTTATTTGAATTTTGAAACTCAAATTAATAGCATCTATTTTTTTTTCAAATTATTTATCTATATCTCAATTTAACCCAAATGAGTTAAAATTACAAAATCAGAGTTCTAATTCCATGCTAAGTAGGAGTAAGTAGCAAGAATATGTGTGCATCCGACAAAATGCTATGTTATTATTTTGGTCCCAATTTCAGTTATTCATTTATTTTAAAAGAAACAAAAATATAGTACCTTTAATATAATAAGAAACAAGAGCAGGTGATTAATTAAGCAACTAAAAGTTTGAACAAAATTGCAATAAAAGAACCACATGCTCACACCGAAAAGGAAAACTATACATGCAATTAAAAATACAAAGATTTGAAGTTCCTAATGTTGATAGTTGTTGAGATTTAATGCTACACAGAGCAACCAAATTATACATTAATGAAATGAGCTTTTCAATGCTTATTATTAGTTAATAAAAATAGATCAAATTAAATAGTAGAAAAGGAAAACTTTCGATGTATAATAATAATAAGTGTTATGGGGTCAAACAAAAGAGAAGCAACAACACGTGGTTATACACAATAAAACTAGATTATTACTCTTAACCTAGCTAGCTAATTCAGAGAACAGAATGGGAGATGGGAGATGGGAGAACACAATAATTATAAGTTCGAACAATGGGGATGGGAGATGCTAAAGCAGGGACCTTGATTGAGCCCACAATGTTAAATAATCAGCTGTGGATTAAGTTATAAGAGTATTTTTCTAAAAAATAATGTGAAAAAGCAAGCTAAGAACAATTTGTATTAAAGACTAGCTTCAAAACTCCCAAGCACTTAGATGTAAAAGGCTAACTGTAGGGGTTGGGACGAAACAAAAAAGAACATGGATAATGAAGAAACAATCACTCACACAGTCAAAGAGGCAACCAAGTCAGCTTTGGTGAAGTTCACTCCAGCATTGTATTTTGTGAACTCCCCAATTTTGATGTCGTAAGAGAGCTTAGAACCAATTGCAAGTACGTCAGTCCCTACAACATCAGAGACAAAACTGAACTAGTTATTTGTGTACATTCTGGACATTTGTTCTAATTTAGTACTAGTTATTTTACATTTCAGGCTGATATTGTAAATGGGGACAAAGTTCAGCAAGAAGGAAAAACTTGAAATAATAATGTATAATTTATAATCACCGGATAATTATAATTAATCCAAAAGGGAATGAAGGAATAGTGAATGGTAAAAATTAATTAGTTAATGATGGTTTGATCATGTGGACTGCTGCTGCTTAAGTAAACAGCTATATATATATATATATATATATATAGTTAGTATCCAATTGAATATTGATTGATGATGATGTATTATTATTGTAGCAAGAAATTAAAAGTGGTGAATAAGAGATATCTATATACCCTACTATGCATGCACATACTAAACTTCCACCTATTCACCAACAGAGACAAAACTCAACTTATTGCCAATGAAAGATATAGTTCAAGGTTTAGTATAGTTTCAATGAGTTCATTTCTTAAATTTTATAATCCACTCTTGTCTATGGAGATGTAAGGTTTACACTGCAAATGAATGTCTTACCTTTTCAGACCTTTGATCAGGAACTCTGAAGTTAAAGATGGTTTTGAGACCAGGAGCAGGCTCATTAACAGTGATGGTTGTGAAGAGCTGAAACGCAAAAGCATGATTAACATTAGTAAAGCATACATAACAGGTAAGTCCTGAATTGAGTTTCAAGAAAATTGACAATAGCAGCTACGAGCACACTATAATTAAAGTTTATATTGTCCAATATCAACCTCCTGAAAATTGTATTAATATTGTCCAAACAGGGCACCCAATTAAAATACAGTGTCAAAATGGTAAACATAACACTAAGATAAATAATACCCCTTGAATACCCTTGGGTATTTCATTGCCTCAGTGCTTGTACTTGAATCAAATTTTAACAATAGGGAGTATTTGACATACTTGCTACAGGAAAATTTCAATAGTTATGTAGACAGAAACATAGTATATTATATGGCTGTCAGAGTCGATTCAAGCCATCTCAGATCATGGAAACTGAAATCAAAATCAGACTATCAGTGGGAGAAAAATAAAAGTATTTTTCATTTAACAGGGTAATAACTTACAACTAATAACATGTACTATAATCAAAATCCAAAGAAAAGAAGGCAAGGGATCAGCTCATGTGATTAAAGTGACTCAATTCTTTACTAACAGCAGAAATGATTAACTAAAGTGATAGATATTATGAACAGAATCACAGAACAGAGCCCTACTTCACTAAGCTTATTCAGTCTGAACTCATTCATCAATTCACTATATTAAGAAATAGCAGGATGAATTAACTAGAAAATCCAAAACAATAATAAGAGTGGCAGCAATTGAACCATTGACACATGCATCGAAGTAAATACATAAGGAAAGAGAAAGTGAAGTTACCGTAAGGAGAAATGAGGAGATGAAAAGAGAGGTTGGTTTTTTAGGTCCAATATAGTGCTGTTCCAAGATCTGAGATCTTTGACTGGTTGAACACAAGACCTGATCAGCGTCAATCACCCTCACACCAACGTCACTGGAATGCTTCAACACAAAGAAAACGATCGCGGAGCTGCAGAGAAACAAAAACCCCCAAAAATCAGCAACAAAAAACGAAGAAATCAGTAACTGGCGGAGAGGGAGAGGTACCTAGAGAACTTGAGAGGGAGCTGCAGAGAAACAAATCAGTAACTGGCGGAGAGGGAAAGGTACCGGCGGAGAGAGGAGAAGCCTGAGAGGGAAGAACGGCGTTGTCGGAGCACGGAGGAGACGAAGGAGACGAAGGAGAGAGAAGGGAGATTGAGAGCGCTGTTACTGTGTTTTGTTTAATGAGGCTAGGGTTGCAATTCTATTGTTTTATATACGCGTGAAAACGGCGGTTCAAAACCGCCATAATCACCAGAACCGCCACAATACACAAAGTTAATTATGGCAGCAACCAAACATGCCATAAAAATCGGGTATTACGGCGGTTCTTTAAAACCGCCGTAATATCAATGCCATTTTAAACTCTTTTTTTTGTAGTGACTTCAATAATTTTCATGCAACCAGTCAAAGATTTTAGTTATTTTTTATCTGCGAGAGAGAATAACATAAATTTTATTGTATTTTTTTGTGTGCAGTTCTAATGAAGCTATAAATGAGCGGGATAGAAAAATTATGTCAATATTAAGAAATGTGCTAGACAAATATAATAGTTTGGCGAAGAGTTTTCGCTGAGCAAGAGATAGGTACTAATAGAAAAATTGCATAAACATAAAGCTTAAGTTGATTAGCTAGTAAAAGAACTACAGATGGCAGGACATACAACTTGCCATCTGCATCTGAAGTGGCTGCATTAATTTTTGGCGATGTCGAACAACTAAGCAAAGATAAAGATATTATTATAGAGAGTCAAACTAGAAAGCTCCAACGGATTGATATTTTTCACCCATCTTATTTAGCCTTGCAATATCCATTGTTATTTCCGTATGGGGAGGATGAATTTTGTTTGGGTATTGCAACATCAGATTCTATCTCCGCTAGGCCTACAAAGAAAAACAAAACAATCACTTTGCGACAATTCTTTACTTTTCGACTACAGAAAAGGACGGGTGAATCTCCGCTAATTTTGAGATCAAATAGATTATTTCAACAGTTTCTGGTAGATGCCTACACAATGGTGAAATCAGAGAGGTTAAAATTCTTTAGGTGTAAATAACCATAGTCGAGGGTTGATAAATACAAATGTTTGCATGAAAGTCTTATAAATGGGGGTGTAGATGCTGCAAGGCTTGGCAAAAGAATCATTCTTCTCGATACTTTTACCGGTGGACCTAGGTACATGATGAATAATTGCAAAGATGCATTTACAATTTGCAGATATGTAGGATATCTTAGCTATTTTATCACTATGACCTGTAATCCTGAATGTGTTGAGATAAAAAGAGAAGTGACTTTCATTAGATTGAAGGCAGAAGACCGCCCGCCCTGATATATTGTGTCGAGTTTTCTATATCAAGCTTGATGGTTTGATTGATGACCTAAAAGAAGGAATAATCTTTGGCAAAATATTGGGATGTAAGTATGTGTTTATGCAACATCTTATTAAAATCTTATGGTTTAATGTTTTACTCATTTGTCTTTTTCAATTTTTAGATGTTTGCACTATAGAGTTTCAAAAGAGAAGGCTTCCGCATACACATATCCTTTTATTCATGAGTAACGAGTTCAAGCCACAAACACCAGATGACATAGACAAACATATAATAGCTGAGATTCCTGATGAAAATGAAAGGCCAAATCTACATGGAGCTGTTTAAAATTACATGGTACATGGTCTATGTGGTCCGTACAACAAGAATTCACCTTGTATGAATAATTGATCCTGTTCAAAGTTTTATCCGAAAGATTTTAGGTAGCGAACACTCATTGATGAAGCCAGATTTCCCAAATATAGACATACTGATAATGGTCGAACAGTGAAGAAAAGGAAATGTGTACTGGACAATAAGTTCATTGTTTCGTATAATCCAGAATTGTAGCTCAAGTTCGGGTGCCACATATATATGGAATACAAATGCCAAACAAGTTCTATTAAGTATATGTTTAAGTATGCTCACAAGGACAATGATCGCGTAACAGCTACCCTGTACAAAGTTGGTGATTTGTCAGAAGCCACACAAGCTGTTGACGAAATTAGAAATTACTACGATTGTAGGTAAATTTTGGCATGTGAGACAGTCTGACATTTATTTGGATATGAAATCTAAGAGAAAGAACCATTTGTGATTAGACTTTCACTCTTTTTGGAGGATGAGCAACTTGTGGTTTATAGTGAAACTTCTAATGTGAATGATATCATAAAAAGAGTAGTATCTCATAAGTCCATATTTTTGGGATGGATGGTGGTGAACATGTCATATCCCTATGCTTGAAGTCTGACTTATACTGAGTTTCCAACCAAGTTTGTTTGGAAGGACGATGCTTCAAAGTGGTTTCCTTGAAAGTAAGGCTTTGCAATTGGAAGGTTGACTCATGTACCTGCACGTAATGACGAGTTTATATTCAATTTTGATCTTCTTTATTTGATGATTTAAATTTAAAATCTTAACAGCATATACCCCACGTCAATTTTATTCGATTTATCTAGACTAGAAAATAAATGTTCAAATAACTTTCAACAGTTATAATCTAATGTTCTATAGATTATACAATTTTAGAATTGTTCTCTATTTTTTAGAAAAAATAATTTTTTTACGCATGTGTAGCTACATAATAATTGAAACCGCGTAGCCTAATCCGTTTAGCAACTTAAAAGTGGGATTTTAACCAAATTTTTTGTGGCAAATACCGAAAAATATTACCAACGGGTTCTCTTGAATACTTAGAGGATGTATGGATTTTTGAGATATAAGAACAGTAGGAGGAACAATTCATGCTACTTATAGAGATGCATGCTTTGCTCTTGGACTCTTGCAAGATGACAGAGAATTCATGTATGCAATTAAGGAAGCAAGTTCGTGGGCCTCAGGATCATATGTTAGGAGGTTGTTTGTCATTGTATTAACATCCAACAATATCTCAAGACCAAAATATGTCTGGGATAGATGTTGGCATGAACTCTCAGATGATATTTTGTATCGACAAAGAACCGTAATAAACATGAGGGGTGAGTTATTATTAATTGCAATTATAAAAGTCCTTTATTATTGATCATTTTTAGTTTGATTGAATTTTTACAGTATCGTATAATATGCAGAGTTAACCATGTCAGATGATGAGATTAAGCAGTTATGCTTAATGAATATAGACAAGATCTTACATTCCTATGGTAAAATCTTGAAAGACTATCCTCCTATGCCTTTAGCAACTGAAGTTGATAGTTCTTTGTTAACCGAAAGGGTTATCAGGGAACAGCTAAACTTTAACAGGGATAAGTTAAAGAAAAATGCCTCAGACATGTTAGCCATCGCAACACCTGAGCATAAATATGTGTTCAATAAAATTGTTACAGCTGTGTATTGTGATGAAAGGGAGGTTTTTTCTTTGTGTATGGTCATGGGGGTACTGAAAAAATATTTTTCTAGAACTTTATGTCCGCTGAGATTCACTCAAGGGGTGATATTGTGTTAAATGTTACTTCAAGTGGTATTGCATCTTTACTTCTTCCTAATGAAAGAACGGTACACTCAAGGTTCAAAATACTGCTGAATATAACTGAGAATTCTGTATGTAACATCAAACCTGGTTCCCTTCAAGCAATTCTGTTGTTGAAAGCCAAACTTATAATTTGGGATGAGGCTTCAATGGTTAGTAAGTACTGCTATGAAGCACTTGATAAATACTTGGGTGATATCATGAGGTTTTATCCAACATATAACAAAGATTTACCCTTTGGAGAAAAAGTGATTGTACTAGGTGGAGACTTTAGACAAATCCTTTCTGTCATTCTACGAGGATTGAGACAAGATATCATTCATTCAACCGTGAATTTGATTTATCTTTGGAAGTTTTGTCAGGTGCTCAAACTAACAAAAAACATGAGACTCTCTGTAAGGACAATTGCTTCATATCAAGATGAGACAAAGGAATTTAGTGAGTGGTTATTGAAAGTTGGTGATGGTCTAATAGGTGACAATATGGATGGTGAATCTGAGATATGTCTTCCAGAAGATATTGTTATTCCTTCTTTGGACCAGGCATTTGATGAGTTGGTTCATTTTTTTATCTAAATATTTTGGAAAATATGTCTTCAAAGGATTTTTTTCAAAGCAAGAACTATACTGGCTCCCACACTAGACATCGTTGAAGAGGTCAACAACCATCTTATGGCTATCATTCCTGGAGGGGAAAAATTATATCTTAGCTCGGATTCAATTTGTATGGATGAAGGGAATATGGAGAGTCAACTAGATCTCTATGGTCCTGAATTACTGAATAGCATAAATTGCTCTGGTTTGCCTCCACATAAATTAACACTTAAGGTTGGTGCTCTGGTGATGTTACTGGGAATATTGACCAATCCAGTGGTCTTTATAATGATACAAGGCTACAAGTTAGGAAGCTTGGAAATCATATCATAGAATGTGAAGTCTTAACAGGTAACAATATTGGTCATATTGCTTTGATTCCAAGAATGAATATGGTACCAACAAATGAAACCACCCCAGTTAGATTTCAACAAAGACAGCTTCCCATAATAGTATCATTTGTCATGACAATTAATAAGTCTCAGGGACAAACTTTATCTCATGTTAGATTGTACTTGCCCAAACCAGTTTTTACACATGACCAACTATATGTGGCACTTTCAAGAGTTAAGAGCAAGAGAGGTTTAAAAGTTTTACTTATAAATCACGTAGGAATGTCTGCAAATTCAACCATCAATGTTATTTATAGATAAGTCTTTGAAAAAATAGGATTCTAATGTAAATACTTAAATTTTATTTTAAATTCTATATTGAAATCGATGTATAATTATTTTACTTTAAAAAAAGTGTAAAATGATAATTATTCATTATTTTCAAGTTAAACTTTGATTTTAATAATAATTTTATAAATTTTTTAAAATAATAATTATTGTGTGTGTGTGTTTTTTTTAAATATCCAAACATAAAAACTTTTTTTTACTTTTATAATTTTTTTGATACTGAGCATGGGTTCATACACTAGTTTGATAGTATAAAAATAATATAAAATAAAAATAATAAATAGCCATTTTTTACTAAAAAGATTGAGGCGTTAACAAAATCTATTACAAATAATTTAAACAAGACTTGTAATCTTTAATGTTTATTTTTATCCGACATTTCTAACCAAACTCTAAACCCTACGTGTGATCCTACCTAATGGTAAGCTCTCATAAGTGGCAAATAGTGTTAGTAATGTCATTCAAAACTGTGGGTGTGACTAAAAAGTAAAAACTCTATCTAACTTCGGCTACAAGCTGATTTGAAATGAGATTAAGCTATGTAACATAAAGAAGCTAGATATGCAAAACTGTTAAGGGGTGTATTATGTATGTATGTAACTTTAAACAAACTATGTACATAATATTCTAATAATGCAATACAACTTCAAGAACTCCTTCAATACCCGCTTAGCCTCTTCAGGATCAACACTCTCATATTCAATCTTGTAAAGAGTTCTAAAGTCAAAGTTTGTCTGATCTCATCCACCTCTAATTTCAAACATTTTCACTCATAAACACTTATAATGTTTCCGAAACCCATGAATTCATTCTCCCTCTTCACCCCAAACTTATTCCTCACCTTCTCCAAAACCCTAGATTCCACTTGCCCAAGCTTCCCAGGCTTCGCGACATAATCAAGACCAACCCTAGCGTTCAAATCTTCCTCGTCTTCCTCCATGCAGCTCACTGATATGAGAATTAATGTTGGTTTAAAATTTCACAAAATAGAGTTTCATTGCAAGTATAGTCCAAACCAACAACTAACTCTCAATCAAAGTTTAATTTCATTTGTCACAACACAAACCAATAAAAATCGGGAGTTTTAAATCTCGTGTCGTCTTTCCTCGGACAACGCAAATTAGGTGTACGTTCTTGGTTGTGAAATAAAGGAAGTTTTGAAATATAAAACGAAAATTAAAAGAACTAAGGGATAAAAGAAACAAGAAGAGATCAAAATTGAAATTAATGCGAGTAAAAAGTAAGTAAGGTCAAAACTAGTGAAAATGCTATAAATGCATAAAATAGCCTTGACTTGGGAATGAGAATTAAGGAATCTTATCATCGTCATAACCACAACTATGACAACTATAATGAGTCAATCTCGCTTCGTCAACCCCTAACATCGAGGAGTAAGTCAAGCAAGCATAATTGACTTTAATCTATAAGTCCTAGCTAACTTACTAATTTCTTAGTAAAAAGCTAGCGTCAATGGAAACAAGAGTCAATTAACTACCCAAGAATTACCACTAAATGTCGAACATTATGACTCTAGTATCCTAGGAACTCATTTCCCAAGCCAAGTGTGAAAATCTACTCAAAATTTTCAAGTGGCATTTTCACAAACACTTGGTGGGCATAAAACCAAAACACAGGAAATAGCAAAGAAAAATGAAAATATCACCAAACTATTCACAATATCAACAATAGAAACTCAATCAAGCATAGAAAAATCATAAAGCATCAAATTCATAAACAAAAGATCCAAGAAACCAAAATTGCATATATTAACAAAGTAACTTGAACCATAAAAAATGTAACAAAGTAATGTAATTAAAGAAGAAATTAAAGAGTACTTACAAAAGAGATGAGCAAACTTTAAGATCAAAGCTTAAACTATAAAATGCTTCAATGAAACTTAAATAAATCCTAAGGGAGAATTTTCTACACTACACTACTCTTACTCCTAAATTATGCTTTCTATCCTAAAAGTGATCTCTCTAAGCTAATGCTTTGATATGGAATGAAATTTTTTCCATATAGCACTCCAAAATGGCTTCAGCACTTCCAAAATTGGGCCAAAGAGCCCAAAAATTGCGAGCCACGTGCTTCATTAATGAAGTCACGCGTAGGGACTTGTGCGTACGCACAGAGGTGTGCGTACGCACACTTACTGATTTTTCCACTTGTGCGTACGCACAGAAGGTTGTGCATATGCATACTTGGCTGTGTGCTTCTCCTTTGTTTTCTTCATATGTTCTCCTTTTTTGCATGCTTCCTTCTACTTTTGCTTAGCCATTCTTGCCTAATCGAGCTAACATCACTTAACAAAACATGTCATGGTATCAAATGGCATAAAAGTAGAATTAAAATGATCAATTTAAACACAAAATACATGTTGTCACATTTAGGTTCAATTTAGGGAGAAATCACAAAAGTATGCTATTTTAGTGATTAAGTGTAAGTTTATATGATGAAATCCGTCTAATTTATGCCAAAATTTATCATCAAATATGGACTCATTACTCACGTTGTCAATCAAAACAGTCTTCGCCTTCAATGAACCAATGCACTGATCCTCACGGAGCACTGCACGCTTTGATAAGAGATCCAAGTCGGCACCGTCAAAGAAGATGTTATGCTGGCGGTAGGTTGCGGCATGGAAGGGTGCGAGCAAGGCAATGATTTTTTTGTGCGAGTCGGTGTTGGGAGGCGAAACTTCACTTCAACTTCCATTGGAAAATGGAGCTCTGAGAGGGAGCGGAGAGTGAGGAAGGAGGGGAATTTAAGGAGAAAGGCCGATGCGATGCGGCGAGTATGTCATAGACTTTGTAACAACTTATTCTTCGTTATTGAATTGAATAAAGTTTTGAATAAAACTCTATATCCAAGCAAAATTCTTATCCAAGTCTATCCAAGTTGTTATAACAACTTTTCAAATTACGTGTTCTTCTCTTTCTCATTCTCCATTTCTTTCTCCTTCTCCTCTTCCTCGTATTTCTTCTTCTTCTTCCAAATTCGCGCAGATTCTTCTTTTTCCCTTCTTCTTCTTCTTCTTCTTCTTCTTCTTCTTCTTCTTCTTCTTCTTCTCTTTCAAATTTGCACGCGCAGGTTTTTCTTCTCTTCCTCTTAGAGATTATCAATTCAATTCAATTCAGAACACTTGTGTCCATTTAATTCAAAACAATTCAATTCAATTCATAATAAACCGAACATGTTATTAAGGTGAAACAATTATATAGTACTAAATGAATGGAACATTATCCATTATAGAAAATAAAATTCATAACAGTTTTCTGCATAATGAATCGAACACGTTATTACGGTGAAACAATTGTATAGTACTAAATGAACGGAACATTATTCATTATATAAAATCAAATTCAAAACAGCTTTCTACATAATGAACCGAACACATTATTAAGGTGAAACAATTGTATAGTACTATATGAACAGAATATTATCCATTATATAAAATCAAATTCAAAACAGCTTTCTGCATAATGAACCGAACATGTTATTAAAATAAAACAATTGTATAGTACTAAATGAACGGAACATTATCTATTATATAAAATCAAATTCAAAACAGCTTTCTGAATAATGAACTGAACACGTCATTAAGGTGAAACAATTGTATAGTACTAAATGAACAGAACATTATCCATTATATAAAATCAAATTCAAAACACCCATGTCTACAATTTAAAGATTATCAATTCAATTCAATTCAGAACACCTGTGCCCATTCAATTCAATTCAATTTAGCAATTGCATTCCATTCAATTTGATTGAAAAAAAAAATAATCTATTAGCAAAATGTTGGTGTTGTTGGTAATGACGATAACAAAAGAGGAGAAGAAGAAAAAGAAGAGGAGGAGGAGGTATGCGTGAATTTGAAAGAAGAAGAAGAAGAGGACGTATGCGTGTATTTAGAAGAAGAAGAAGAAGAAGAAGAAGAAGAAGAAGAAGAAGCATGAGGGAGAAGAAGAAGAAAAGCGCGTGTAACGACGCTCTTTTAATGAGAGTGATTTTTATTGGTGTTGGACCTACTTGGATAAACTTGGATGACAAAATACTTGGATGTATAGTAATACCCTAAATTTTTTTTTATTCTTTTTGGCTTCCCAGTTTGGATCTCTTGTTAAAGATATCAATAATCTTGTGTCATTAATAAATGAGAGGTAACAATGAATTTAAATCTTGTGTCAATAATTCTGATTTTTATTGATAAATTCTTGAGTAGATTTTCTCTAGACCAGTAATTGTTGTACATGACAAACCATCCTTTTGAAGAAAATATGGACACCAGTAAAATAGAGGATGATGAGGACTAAAGCAAGCAACTTAACATTCTCTCTTAGAAACTATTTATATTTTCTCCTTCATCAATTGGAATTTAGAGATTTGACGAATAAAATTAGAAGAAGAATGAAAATATTCAAAGAAAAAAAAAGTTTAAATGTCATTACTAATACTATTTGCCACTTATGAGAGCTCATCATCACATAGGATATGAAGTTATGAACTAACGGCGTTTCTCACCAAAATAATGTTTTGTTAAAAATGTTAGGCGGTAATAAATATTGAAGATTATAATTTTTGTTTAAACTATTTATGGTCAATTTTATCAACGCTTTAATTTTTAATGGTAAAAAATATTTATTTATTCAAATAATAGAGATACTTAAAAAATAAAGATTTTAATTATCAAAATGTATACAAACAACAACAACAACAACAAAGCCTTGTCCCACTAAGTGGGGTCGGCTACATGAATCAAACGACGCCATTGTGCTCTGTCATATATCATGTCTACAGAGAGACCGTTTACATGTAGATCTCGTTTGACCACCTCATGGATGGTCTTCTTAGGTCTTCCTCTGCCTTTCGCCCTTTGTCCATCTTCCATCTCATCCACCCTCCTGACTGGATGTTCTATCGGTCTTCTTCTCACATGTCCAAACCACCTGAGATGCGATTCAACCATCTTTTCCACAATGGGTGCTACTCCAACTCTCTCCCTTATATATTCATTCCTTATTTTATCCAATCGCGTATGACCACTCATCCATCTTAACATCTTCATCTCTGCCACACTCAGCTTATGTTCGTACTCCCCTTTAGCCACCCAACACTCCGTACCATACAGCATAGCCGATCTTATAGCGGTGCGATATAATTTACCTTTAAGTTTTAGAGGCACTTTTTTGTCGCATATAAAACCAGATGCACTCCGCCATTTTGACCAACCTGCTTGGATCCTATGATTTACATCCTGTTCAATTTCTCCATTATCCTGTATGATGCACCCAAGATACTTAAAACTTTTAACTTTTCGTAGAATGTTTTCTCCAATCTTCACCTCTATATTGGGGTTTTCCCTTCTCAGACTGAACTTACATTCCATATATTCTGTCTTGCTACGGCTTATGCGCAGACCATACACTTCTAAAGCTTATCTCCATAACTTCAACTTCTTATTTAGGTTTTTCCTTGACTCTCCCATAAGGACGATATCATCAGCAAAAAGCATGCACCATGGCACAGGCTCTTGGATGTGCTCTGTGAGTACTTCCAAGACTAATGTGAAAAGGTATGGACTTAAGGATGATCCCTGGTGGAATCCTATACCAATAGGGGATTCCTCTGTCACACCACCTTGAATCTTCACACTAGTTGTAGCCCCATCATACATGTCTTTAATTGCCCGAATATATGCGATCCTTACTCTCCTCTTTTCTAAAACCTTCCATAAGACCTCCCTTGGTACCCTATCATATGCTTTTTCCAAATCAATAAACACCATATGTGGATCCCTTTTATTACTACGATACCTCTCCATCATCCTTCTTAATAGGTATATCGCTTCAGTGGTAGATATGTTTGGCATAAATTCAAATTGGTTCTCTGTTACTTGTGTCTCTTTTCTCAACCTCCGTTCTATCACCCTTTCCCATAACTTCATAGTATGACTCATAAGCTTAATCCCTCTATAGTTTCCACAACTTTGTATATCCCCCTTATTCTTGTAGATAGGTACCAAGGTGCTCTTTCTCCACTCATCAGGCATCTTCGTTGACCTTAAAATCTCATTAAAAAACTTGGTTAACCAGTTGATACATTTTTCTCCAAGACCCTTCCAAACCTCAATCGGGATATTATCAGGTCCTACTGTCCTGCCATTTTTCATCTGCTTTAGAGCCTCTTTTACCTCGAAGTCTCGAATCATTCAACAGTAGTCAAAGTTTTGATCTTCTTTCCTTGTGCATAATCGACCAAGGCTCGGAAGAGTCTTCTGTCCCTCATTAAATAACTCGTAGAAGTAGCTCTTCCACCTTTCATTAATCTTCTCCTCTTGAGCCAACACCTCTCCATCCTTATCTTTTATGCACTTACATGATCCAAATCTCTCGTTCTTTTTTCTCGGCTCTTTGCGATTCTATATATACCTTTTTTTCCTTCTTTCGTGCCCAAAGACTGGTAGAGACCCTCATATGCTCTTGTTCTTCCTTCACTTACAGCCACTTTTGTCTCTTTCTTAGTCGCCTTATATTTTTCCCAGTTATCTGCATTGCAGCATAAAGACCACTCTTTAAAGCATTCCCTTTTTATCTTTATCTTTTCTTGTATACTCGCATTCCACCACCAAGACTCTTTGTCTCTTGGTCCTATTCCTTTAGATTCACCAAAACTTTCTTTTGCTGTTCTTCTAATAACTTTTGCCATCTCCCTCCACATCTCTTCTGCGCTTCCATTCCCATCCCACTTTGCCTCTTCTCCTACCCATTTTAGGAAGCTTCTTTGTTCCTCACCTTTCATCCGTCACCACCTCGTCCTTGGGTTCTTCGTATGATGTCTTTTCCTCAACTTTTGCTCAACGCGAAAATCCATGACGAGCACCCTATGTTGCATTGTCAAACTCTCTCCCGGGATAATTTTACAGTTAATGCAAAATTTTCGGTCGACTCTCCTCAACAAGAAGAAGTCGATTTGAGAGCTTGTCATGCCACTCTTATAGGTTATAAGATGCTCGTCTCTCTTTTTAAAATATGTATTTGCGATGAGAAGATCAAAGGTTGGGGAAAAGTCCAAAATAGTTTTACCCTCGGCTTTGATCACCCCAAAACCATGGCCTCCGTGAATACTCCCATATCTAGTCACTTCTCTTCCAACATGGCCATTTAAATCTCCTCCTAAGAAAATCTTATCTCCCAAAGGTATGCCTTGAACCAAACTCTCTAGATCCTCCCAAAACCTTATCTTGTGTTGTTCGTCCGAACCCACTTGTGGTGCATAGGCGCTAATCACATGGAAAGCACCTCCCTCCACCACAAGTTTGATAGAGATGATCCGATCTCCCACCCTCTTGACATCCACTACGTCCTTCTTCCACTGCTTATCCGCAATTATTCCAACCCCATTCCTATTCTTCACCTTTCCTGTATACCAAAGTTTGAAAACAGAAGTATCCAACTCTCTAGCCTTTGCACCAACCCATTTCGTTTCTTGTAGGAACACAATGTTAATCTTCCTCCTTGTCATGGTGTCCACCACCTCCATGGACTTTCCTGTTAGAGTGCCTATGTTCCATGTCCCAAATCTCAACCTTGTGTCGCTTTGACCTTTACCTTTTACTTTGTGAACTAGCTTATTTACCCTCGTCCGTTCACGAAAACATGAGAACCCTTGCTCATTTAACACTACATCCGGGCACCGATGCAGCGGCTCTTGCTTTGACACTGTACTCGAGCCATACGGCGCGTTGTTTCCGGGCAACGACCTAGCTTTAGCGCAATAATGTCTTTGATTTATGTCATGGGGGTTCGGCTATACTTTTATGTTGGTTGCCGAAGACTTAATACAACCCTCCTCCTTTATCCGGGCTTAAGACCGGCTATGTACCGCAAGTGTAACATAGGCGGAGTTAATTATGAAAATGTATATTATTTTATAAAATAAAGAAATTAATAATTGTTGACATTAGGTAACTTGGATCTTGAGATAGGTTAGCTCGTGAGAGGAAGATGATGAACTTTGAATGGATGGTGTTCCATTATGAATGGCACGCCTGCTCCCTTCCCGTGCCCACTGCCCACTAGCGCTCCTGTTCAGAGTAAAGCGAAGGTGAAAAAAGCATTGAAATGGAGGTAGAGATATCTGCAAGAGATTTTAATACTCAAGTTAATAGGCTGTGTTTAATTTTTTGAATGAAATGAGACACAATATTAAAAATAAAATACATAAAACAAAATATAAAAATTAATATTTTATATTTTTATGATAAATTAACTATAAAATAGAATAAATAATAAAAATTTTAATTTATGTTATTTTTTTTACATAAATTTATTAATTTAGTATATAATATTTTTATTTATGTTTCATCAACTAAATATAATTTTATGTTTTTATGTTTATATTTTAATATTTTATATTTATAAATAAATAATTAAATATGGTTAAATAATTTAAGAGATATAAAAATTATGTTAGATAACGTACAAAAAATTGAAAATTTTGAGTACTTCTAAAATATAAATAAAAGTTTTTTTAAAAAAAAAACAAAGTTGTTATCCGAAATCCTTTCATAATCAATTTTGAATGTTTATCCTAATAATTTAGTTCTAATTTAAAAATTCTGAATAATTACCTTATTATATGTTTATTATAAATAGTGGATGTCTGCTACCCTCTAGAAGCATTGACATTCACGAGTCACCATATCTGTGGCATTTAATTGGCATGCTTTACCAGAATAACCACCTTCTAATTAATCTCTGCACAAATATTATTATTACTTTACTTATGAGGATAAATTAAATTATTGAAAAAAAATAAATAAATAATCTTAAAAATTTGTGTTAGCGTAATTTGACTTAGATTTTGGCATGCTACAAATTACAACACAGGACAGCTTCATACACCAAGAAATATTGCTTTCCTTGGGTCTCAATCAACATTCTCGCATGTGCCTATTCTGAAGAGTAATGGCCATAAGCAGTAAGCAGTGACGAAATTTCATATTAATTTTGTAATCAACAAACAAACCATTATTTACGGGAGTATTTTTTTTAACCTTGCAATTAAGTTATTCCGCCCTCAAAAGGATAATTTCATTTTTATTTTATTTTTATAATTTTATTTTTTAACCTTGAAAATAAGACAATAGTGCAGTAGTTTAAAATTTTTGACTAATTTTTTTGGATATTACAACCGAAAGAGTGTAATACATTAATATTACATTAATTTGATGTAATGCACTGATATGGTAGTTTTTAATGTTATAAGAAATCGTGACTTACGATTTTAGAAAGAGACAAAAAAAATTGTGAAAATAAAATTAACGATTTTAAGTAAGATAAATTTTTTTTTTCAGAATTTCTACAACCATAAAATCGTTACTCTCATTTTTTAAGTTGATTCTAGCTATTGATTGTTGATCCAAAACTTTCTAATTATTGTTCCTCTTCACTCAAATCGTTGGTAACGATTTTAAACAAATCGACACTAACGATTTTTTTAAAACCAATTATGAGTCCCATAATTAGGCATTACACACCCAAAACTTCATTTATACGTATTACACAACTGTAACGAACATATCAAAAATAATTAGCGAAAACTTTCAAACTTCAACTATTAAATATATAGTTATTTATACGTGTTTTATCTATTTAGGATGTATAAATTTTTATGACTAAATTCTCTAAATTTGATAATTTATTATTTTCGAAAGAAATTTAACAGAAGAATATATATATATATATATATATATATATATATATATATATATATATATATATATATATATATATTACAATAAAATTATTTTCTTTTAATAAATTTGTTCATCATACAAATTCCAAATTTCTACTCTATCTTGTTATTGCCTGCCAATTTTTGTTTTCTGTTTTTTAATTATTAATATTAAAAGAATATATAATTCACATACATGGCAATAAACTTATAATTTGTAAAGACAAAAAAATATAATTTTTAAACTTATAAACACTAAAATTTTTATAATTCTAAATATTTAATAACAAATATTCTCCACATATAAATTATTTTTTGATACAAGTTCATACGAGTCTTTTTAACCTAATTCACCCTATGTGTCATTGTCTAATTAATTTTTCAATCAACGTGCGAATATATAACTGCCTTTTTCTAAAGAATTTCGTTTCTGTTTTCAAATTTTTTCAGTATTTTCGATTTACATTCTCTTCCATCTCTGCGTTCTCTACATTTCTCTTCATTCATTCTCTGCGTTCTCTTTCTTCGTTTTTTATGATTTCCTTCGTTCTCTACGTTTTTGAAAGCAAGCTCTGAAATCAGTTTTGAACAGTTATCTCATTGTTGAATATAATGAATGATTCAAATTCAGATTGTCAATTGAATTAGAGCGAAGTGAATTATTGTTTTGAATCCAATCAAGTGGCTGAGGTACGATTCGATTCTAGTTAATGTTTTCATTAGTAGTTTATGATTTTGTAGGTGAATAACGTTGTTTTTGTTTGTGAAAATTATTGTTTATTGTTGATGGTTTGAATTGAATATAATGTAGGAGTTCTGCATTAAAAAAATATTTGTGTGTATTTGCAATAAATTTCGGTATAAAACTAAGATATTTATGTGTATCGTTTAAGAATTTTTGGTGTATGTTTACTGATAATTCTGTATAATTCAAAACTCTTCTTCTCCCTCCTCATCTTCTGCTGCTTCTTTTTTTTTCATTATCATCATCACCATCTTCTTCTTCTTTTTTTCTTATTCATCTTTTCATTCTTGTTCTACGTTCTCATGTTTCTTCTTATTTTACATTTTTTTAATAAGAATAAAAACAAAAAATCAAATAAAGAAGAAGAAGAAACACATAATGCTACAAAATTACTTGAAAGAGGATGAACCGACATTTATTCAACTAAAAGAAAGAAAGAAATAAGAAAAAAAGAAGGAAAAATGCAGCATTAAAGAAAATATTTTTGTATATTTGCAGCAAATTTTGGTGTAAAACTAAGATATTTATGTGTATTATTTAAGAATTTCGGTATTTTTGTACTGATAAGTTCTGCATAATTCAAAACTCTTTTTCTTCCTCCTTCTCATCTTCTGCTGTTTCTTTTTTTTTATCATCATCACCTTCTTTTTCTTCATTTTTTTCTTCTTGTTTTATCTTCTCAAGTTTCTTCTTGTTTAACTCTTTTAACAAGAAGAAAAACAAAAAATCAAATAAAGAAGAAGAAAAAACACATAATGCTGCAAAATTACTTGAAAGAGAATGAATTTATTACATTCATTCAACTAAAATAAGAAATAAAAAAAATAAGGAAAAGAAGAAGAAAAAATGCAGCATTAAATGAAAGATTTTTGTGTATTTGCAATAAATTTCAGTGTAAAACTAAAATAATTATGTGTATCGTTTAAAAATTTTCGATGTTTTTATACTAATAAGTTCTGCATAATTCAAAACTCTTCCTCTTTCTCATCTTCTGCTGCTTCTTCTTCCTTTTTTTCATCATCATCACCTTCTTCTTTTTTTTTCTTATTCATCTTTTTTTTCTTGTGTTACTTTCTCAAGTTTCTTCTTGTTTTACTCTCTTAACAAGAATAAAACAAAAAAATCAAACAAAAAGGAAGAAAAACACATAATAGTGTAAAATTATTTGGAAGAGGATGAACTTATATTCATTCAACTAAAAGAAAGAAAGAAATAAGAAAAAAAAGAAGAAAAAAAAAGATGCAGCATTTAAGAAATTTTTTGTGTATTTCCAGCCAATTTCAATATAAAACTAAGATATTTATGTGTATTGTTTAAGAATTTTTGATATTTTTGTATTAATAAATTCTGCTTAATTCAAAACTAATCTTCTTCCTCCTCCTCTAATTCTTCTTCTTCATCTTTTTATTTCATTTTCTCATATTTCTTTTCGAATTCAGTTTCAAAACTTCCTTCACTTTTCAAGAATTGGTAAAAGCGCGTATTTACATGCAATCAACTGAGGATTGTTTTTATTAGATTTGAAGTAATGGCCACCCGCAAATAAATAAATAAATTTAAAGACAAGAAAAAAAATTTTGTTAGTATTTAGTCATAAATTTAATTTTTTTAATTTAGTAATTTAATAGTATATTTTAGTCTATATTTTTAAATATTATTAATTAACTACTAATAAAAATATATTTTATTAATCTTCTAACATATTTTTTTTAAATAAGATTTTTTTCTTTCTAGAAAACAAAAATTAACAATGCCCCGGCCCTCCATGATATTGTTTTCCATCGTTCCATGCACCAAGACTTTCTTTTTCAACTTTGGGGAAAAAAAAAGACTTTCTTTTTCAACTTTTTTTTTTGAAAAAAAATTGAGGTTTGGAAGTTTATTTTTCCCATATTTGAAGGTTGGAGTTATCTTTTTTCTAAGTGATCTCTTGCAGCTTTTACTCTCAGTATCTATTTTATACTGAATTTGTGAAATTAAAACATAGCTCTAGGTACTCATTTCTTTCGTTTATAAATTTATAGTTTTAAATTAATTTTATAAATTTATTTGTATATTTTATAAGTTCATTTCTTTAATTATTTTATTTTATTTATCTAGTTATAATGTTAATCTATGTTTTCATCAGTTTCTTACAAATTATTATTATATATAATATGTTCAATTATCTTATAAGTGGGTAAATCCTACCCAAAGAATAAAATTGTGATACAAATTTTTAATATTCACAAATAAAAGTATATAAGACAAGTTTTAAGTTAGGATAAACTAAAATAGAACAAAATAGAATTGGATAATGTCAAAACACGTTCTTATCTACTCTGCACACAGACAAAACCTGACACTTTTAAAAGGAAAACAAGTTGTACCACTCAAAAGTATGTGATTAAATACATATATTTGAACAAAGAACAAATTAAATAGGTTTAATTTAAGTAGTGGAATTTAAAAAAAAAAAGGTTAAGAACCCTCGCTCTCGTAGCATTATTATTGGTCATTTTTAATTTCTAATTCGATCTCATCCTTGTTAAACTGAAATATTGCGTACTCACTTCATCCATGTATATAACAAATGAAAGGGTGTCATTTTGCAATTAAGCCAGGAAATAAGTGCTGGAGACATGGTTCAAGACTTCAAGTTCAACTAATTTTATAAGAAGCATTATTTATTTATTTTTATTTAGTTAAAAGGGTTCTGCATATACAATGTGATCAACCACCAACCAATCATTGAACAAACGAACACACACTACCAAATAGCTGCTAGGATAGCTGTTACAGTTGGTACATTTGTCATTCACTTTATCATTATTCATATTATTCATTATTTTCAATGCAACTTGAATAATATATAGGCGCTGCTGCGATTCCTTTGCGCTTTTATTATTATTTTTTTTCATGAAAAAAGTTCCCCCTTCCTTTTTTTTTTCCTTAATATATAAAATGAAAAGGAGATTCTTCTAGTGTTTAATTTGTGTTAGATGCTTGAGTAAGATTCTCAAAAGAAATATACGAGGAAAAAATATTCTTTAATTTAAAGGGCCAAATACAATGCTTTCTTTGATGTTTTGCCTAATTATATCCAATTAAGCCTCTTTGATTAGAATGACTTCTTATACAATGATTCTTCATACTAAACTTCTCATCATCACGTTAAAATATTGTTAGTAGGATGCCTCTGAAGTATCCATGCACGAAGCATAAATAAAACTTTAGTAGAATTGTACGTGGTTTCTTGTATACCAGATATGAAAATTAATAATATTTCTTTAGATGATATATATTAATATAATGACATGTGTTATTTTTTTTTTGTTATGTCATTTTAAAATTAGTCAAATTCTAGTTTAAAACACTAAAAATTATTTTTCTTTTAATTCATTGGTCCTTATTACAATTTAGTATCTTCAACTGGACTTAAGATATTTTATCGGTTCAATACAAAATATTTTTTTAGAACATAACTAAGCCACAAGATGCCTAAATTAAAATAATATTCTATTAAATTTGACTAAAATCTAGTATAAATCCTCTTAAATCCACGAGGGATATAAATACTAGGTGAATTATCATCCATCTTGAGATACGTTATCTTACCTTATTTTTTTTAGTTAAACCCAAAAATGGTCTCTGAGATTGGCGTTTTGCACTAAAATCATCTCTGAGATTTTAATTATACTAATTACGTCTCTAAGATTGAAAAAAATGCACTATATTAGTCCCTGGCCTATTTTTCATTAACGACGTAATGACATGTCATAATGACGTGGACTATAAGTGACACGTGTCACTTCATGATTTGGCCACGTATAATTGTATGATGATGTGGTGGCTAATGACACGTGGCATGCTGAGGTGGATGGTTGTGCACGTGTCGCAATTTATTTGGCCATTGTCTGTTGTGCCACGTGTCGCAACAGTATTCGTTCACGTGTCATCCATTATGCATCGTTTTATATGCACAATTAGTCCTCACTTTGCATTAAGTGCTCATTTTAGTCCCTGAAATTGAATGTTGTGCCCAACTAGTCATTCACAATTTTTCTCATTTTTTAAATTTAAATTTTAATATCCTGGATACACTAATTTCAATTCTATTTTTTCATTATCGTTTAAATCAAGTGCTTTTATAAATTTTTAAGATTTTAGTTTTAATTATATAATTTTTTTAATAATTTAACATTGGTAAATTTTGAATATATAAGTATGTTTTATAAAAATAATTATATGATTGATTAGACACATTTTTTTCATAAAAAACATGTGTTTTTAACAAGAAATTAATAATTAAAATAAACATTTTTCTTATGAAATACACGTTTTCGTTATGTATAAATGGATAGATTGAAGGAATTTCAAGCACTCACTAGCACCTTTGACCTTTGCAATCTAGACGAAAGAGGTCGGAGATGGTAATGAGGAAAGTTTGAAATGCTTCACGTCAACTCCAAGACGGCGGCTATTAGAGATATCGTAAGAAAAAAAAATATTTTATAAAAGTAACTGAAAGAGGTCAGAGATGGTAGTGAATGTGTTTGAAAAGCCTTCACGTCAACTCCAAGTCGGCGATTAGAAGTATTCGCAAGAGAAAAAAATATTTTATAAAAACACTTTTATTTGAAAAACTGTGAAAAAATAGAATTGATTAATGCATTCAAAAATATTGAGAATTTTGAATTTATAAAAAAAATGAGAAAAAACTGGTGAAGGGACTAATTTGGTGCACCGACATTCAATTTTAGGGACTAAATGAGTACTTAATGCAAAGTAAGGACTAATTTGGTGCATATACATCGATGGCATAATGGATGACACGTGGACGAATACTGTTGCGACACCGTGACACAACCGGACACGTGGCCAAATAACATTGTGACACATGGCACAACATCCACGTCAGCATGCCACGTGTCACTGGTCACCACATCATCATACCATTACACGTGGACAAATCATGAAGTAACACGTGTCACTTACAGTCCATGTCATCATCCCATGTCATCAACGTCGTTAATGAAAAATAGTTAGAGACTAATATGGTGCATTTTTTTCAATCTCAGGGACGTAATTTGGTGCATTAGAATCTCAAGGACAATTTTAGTGCAAAACGTCAATCTCAGGGACCATTTTAGGGTTTAACTCTGTTCTTTTTTAACCTCTTGAATTTTGACTGACTTGATTGTCAGTATCCCTTATAAGTACCACTTTCATTCGATTCAAAAGATTATTATAAACTGCTAGAAGTCTCAATTCTTAGAAGATTAAACCTAGGTAATTATTGTTGAACATTGATACTATTTGTGGAGAGTTTCACTTGGCAAATCTGCAGAGACAACTCACTTCACGTAATCATCACAATGACTAACAATCCTAAGAATCTAATATCAGACATTACATAAGGCATGAGAGAAAGACACATTTCGTATAAAAAATATCCAATAAAAGGGTAGCTAGAGAGAAGATTGTTGGCTGGAAGAGCTCATCATCACACGCACTTTCCTCTAAAAGTGCCGAATGATATTTAAGCAAAAACTCTCAAAGGATAGTAGAAAAATAGAAAGTAAGCAATGTTGGCAGTGTAGAAAGAAGAGAAAAAAGCCGTGATTTTTTACAATATTGACTATTGCTAAAAGGCAATAATATTCTCGCCACACAACCTAAAATAAACTCCTAGGACATTTTTGTACCAAATCAGACGTCACTTGAATGTCTAGTAGAACCACTTGAAAAATCTCACATGAAAAGAAAGAGGGTCATACCCATTCTCCATAAAAAATTTTGACAAGGTCATTCCAAAAAGATTCAGACATCCAGCGAATTTGGAATCCCATAAAAGAGGAAAAGAACAAATGAAAGAAAATAAGATTTTAGAAGAAAAAAAATGTCTTAAAACTAATATATACTGATATATAACCCATTTTTTACAATTTCTTAGGATGATAAATATATAATATTTTATTACATTTATAGATAATTATTATCCTTATAGTTACTTACATATTGGATTCATGAAAAGTCCTAATCTTTGGTTGTTTTCAAGTCTTTGATTCAAAATCCAACTTGAACTTCAACTTTAAAAATTTATTCACTTACTTAATGATCACCACAATTTTATTGACTTATTCAATAATAAATATCAGAGAATAAAAAATATTTTATAAATAGTAAAAATAATCACCATATATTTATATATCTTATTTTTACATAATTTTTTAGCAAAATAATTAGTCATTAGGATAATTATTACATAACATAAAAGATAGTTAACAGTATAATTAGTTACTAGTAATTAGTTATTAGTGTAAGCATAGAGTTAATAGAGCTAGCATGCAAGTGGTTCTAAAATTAGTTAAGAGATATTTATCATCTGTAACTAAGGTGTAGGATAGAGAATTGATATAAATACCCAAATAGTGTAAGTTAGTAAGCGTGATTTGTTTTTGTAAGTCCAAATGGTTACATAACAGAAAATAATCTAAAAAGTTCTATCACTTTTTCTCTGATTCT